>NW_013671559.1:58531-60381 GCF_000517525.1 Limulus polyphemus
ATGCTTTGAGACAAGTTACACGAATTTATACAAACACACACAAAGTCGGGTGGAAGTATTTGATGTGATTTTGAAAGTCTGGTCGAGCCCTAAAAGTAATGTACTAATCACTGTAACTGGAAGATAAAAAAAATCGTCACGCCCTTTTAGTTGTGTTTTCAACTACTCAACTCTCTGATGGAACTTCTAAAACTTACATATGTTTTCCTTTCTTTCTCACCTATCTGGTATATACTCCGAAAATGGCATTAACGCATTAGTGAATGAAAAAAAAAAAACACATTTAAGTGACGTCAAGAACAGAGTGCAAAAATATTACGAACATATTACGCGCGTCAACGTCTTTATAAATCAGACCTCTAGCGTTCTGTTGTCATACTAGAGTTGAACGTATAACTGGTGTGTATGCAGTAAAAGCAGGACCGTAACAGTTGATTCGTCTATAAGCTAACATCGTAGTGAGAAACTTCGCGAATTTGAAAATTTGTCTCGAAATCTTTGAAGACAATTACAACTTATACCATTTGGAAAAACAAGTAAGTCTGGTTCCTTCATGAACTACCAGTTAGGCATTAAAGAAACATCTGATTATTTAATCAACCAGAAAAGTTGGCAAATTTATCGCATAAGTTAAGGTGAATTAGTTTCATTCGGGAAAATACATGTTATTCCTAACAAATTAATACTTAGTAATTAACTGGTTAAGTAGTTACATGTTTACAGTCTTGGGGCTATAACTGAATAAATAAATGTTGTTCTTAACAAATTAATACTTAGTAATTAACTGGTTAAGTAGTTAAATATTTACAGTCTTGGGGGCTATAACTGAATAAATAAATGTAGTTCCTAACAAATTAATACTTAGTAATTAACTAGTTAAGTAGTTACATGTTTACAGTCTTGGGGCTATAACTGAATAAATAAATGTTGTTCCTAACAAATTAATACTTAGTAATTAACTGGTTAAGTAGTTACATATTTACAGTCTTGGGGCTATAACTGAATAAATATATGTTGTTCCTAACGAATTATAACTTAGTAATTAACTGGTTAAGTAGTTACATGTTTACAGTCTTGGGGCTATAACTGAATAAATAAATGTTGTTCTTAACAAATTAATACTTAGTAATTAACTGGTTAAGTAGTTACATATTTACAGTCTTGGGGCTATAACTGAATAAATAAATGCTGTTCTTAACAAATTAATACTTAGTAACTAACTGGTTAAGTAGTTACATGTTTACAGTCTTGGGGCTATAACTGAATAAATAAATGTTGTTCCTAACGAATTGCCCCTAGTGGCACAGCAGTATGTCTGCGGACTTACAACGCTAGAAACCGGGTTTCGATACCCGTGGTGGGCAGAGCACAGATATCCCATTGTGTAGCTTTGTGCTTAACTTCAAACAAACCTAACAAATTAAAACTTAGTAACTTATGGCCCTGGAGAAGGCAGAGAAGAAACTGATTGAAAGAGGGAGGGGGGCTCATCCCTCCCTAGCGCCCGTGAAAGCTTATCAGCGGCCCTGGATATATAAATGTGTGTATGTGTGTGTGTAGAAATATAAATAACAAAATATACTTTAATTCATTGTATTTTTTTTTTTGTGTGTGTCAAATTTGTTAAAATACCTGGAGTTTTGTAGACGTTGTTTTTGTTGTTGTTTCTTTTGTAGGGTGGGAGAAATTTCACATCACGTGATGGGCGCATAGCTTGGTGACTAGAACATTTGTTAACAGATTAATAAATGATTTCAGCAGTATACAAAACGCCACTTATGTTACTCTAGAGGACGTCTGATTATAAAGTTAGCGAATTTGGTTAGCTAAGCCTTTTGTGTTACTATCGG
>NW_013671560.1:0-3367 GCF_000517525.1 Limulus polyphemus
CTCTCCTGATTAGGTGTTGAATAATGTTTGGTTATGTTTGTTAGATGTTTATTCTGTCCTTATTAGGTGTTGAGCTGTGTGTGGTTATGTTTGTTAGATGTTTATTGTCTGGCATAACCACACACAGTTCAACACCTAATCAACACAGTTCAACACCTAATCACCAGACAATAAACATCTAACAAAAATAAACATCTAACAAACATAACCACACACAGTTCAACACCTAATCAACAGACAATAAACACCTAACAAACATAACCACCAACACCTAATCAGCAGACCTCTCCTGATTAGGTGTTGAATAATGTTTGGTTATGTTTGTTAGATGTTTATTCTGTCCTTATTAGGTGTTGAGCTGTGTGTGGTTATGTTTGTTAGATGTTTATTGTCTGGGCTGATTAGGTGTTGAATAATGTTTGGTTATGTTTGTTAGATATTTATTCAGCCCTCATTAGGTGCTGAACCATGTGTGGTTATATATGTATTCAGCTTTTATTAGGTGTTTATTCTTTTATAGTTAGCCTTAATTACAGACTTATTTTGTTAGCATTAAATACAATTTGCTGTTTATTGAACATGGGTTATATTTTAAATCAGTTATAGTTTCATATTTGTCCAGCCACAATTAATTATGTATTAATGTAAATACCAAGCTAATTACACCTTGTTTAAACTAGTTGTGACTTGTTGCTACTGAAGCATATTCGTTCAGTAGAACTGAAACATTTTTGTCACATGCACATGTATATTTCTCACATGGAAATACAAATATATTGTTAAATTGTTTCTGTATGGTAGTTAATAGTAAAACATCCAAAAGCTTGAAATCTAACTTGCATATAGGCTTTTGATAAAAGTGTTTTCCTGTTTAAGTGACTGGTATTAGGTTTTTCTCTATTCTTAATTGAAACAAAATTAATCTAATCTAGTCAAAAGCCGAAACTTTATTATAATCCACCTGAGAATATTTAACTGACGTGCGATTTCAGATTACATGCCTTTGCCAAAATGGAACTCGTCAGGTATTTTCTTTAGAAGAAGAAGAGTGGCTACTAACTTGTATTAAAAGTCCTCATTTTTTCCTACCCGGTGAATACTGCATACAGGATTGGGAATCTCAGGATTTGGTTATAGTCCAGGCTTACGTGCTGAGGGAAGGAATAATTTTTCTGCTTACGGGTAAGTTCTTTCCAAATATATGGTGTGAGTATGTAGATCAGTGCATTTGTTTTAGTTAAACGTAACAAGCATATATTCAAGTGTTCATAGCCCTAGGACTTTCGAAAGGTGGGCCTTTCTTCATCAGGGGCAAACTGGGAATTGCAAGAGAGAGAGAGAAGTATGGAGTTCTATAACAAGTCAGTTGAAATCAAGCGTGCTAATGAAGAAAGAATGGCTTCAAGTATCATTGTTGGATAAATAAATTACAGCGAAGAATAGTTATTGAAGCCTAATTGAAAAGAAGTTAAAATGTTGTACTTTCTTCAGTAGTAACCTACCTAAAATGTTAAACCTGATAAGATCATTGAACCATTTATTTTCATCTCACTTAATTATTTAGATGTATATTCATTGCATTTCAATTTTCTGCCCACATAACTTTTTTTTTCCTTCCAGCTGACCACCTGCTGTGCATTTCTTTAGATGGACAGACTTATAGAGTGTACAAAACAACGGAAGCTCTACGTAGTTACGTTGTTTGTGTAGCTCTGAACGGGTGTTTATTAGCCCTAGGAACGGAGAAAGGAAGTGTTCATTTTTACAAAGTCAGACAGTCAGAGGATATTTTACAGTTAAACTTAAGTAAACCAGACTGTTCTGTAAACCTGAGTGAAGCATCGATCATTGCAATAAATCTTTCTGTTGATTCCTTAGTCCCTCTAGCTGTTGCCACAACAACAGAAACAATATACAATATTAGATGGTTTTTACCAAACCACAGTAACACTGACAAAGATATTGATGATATGGACATGAGTTGTGTATTAAAAACAAAGTTTTATAAAAGCTAGCTAAATCAGTTAAAGAATATCACAAAACATTGTAATTAGTGTCTCGTTAGGTATGTTCTTTTATAACAAAAGAAGCAAGAAAATGTCTTTACAACATAAAAGAGTTTCGTTGAAGGTATTGTTTTGTATGAAGATATTATTAGCATTTCTATTAAAGTATGTATCACTTGAAAATTGAGTTACTAATATTATTTCCATTCTAAAAGTGAGTTTAAAAGCAAGTCATGAAACTTGAACTTAATTATTCGCAAGATGTAAAAAAAAATAATGTGTTTATAGGTCAGTACAGAATTTGATTAAAATATAAACATTTCAAAAGTTCTGTCTAAATGGCGACGAAACCGATTGGTTTACTTGGCAAAAGTTTTCAGTTTTTAACTTTTAATGTTGAATCTAGATTTGTTTAAACCAAGATAATTCTGATGTTTTAAGTATATTTTTACTTTCTGGCATTGTCTAATATCTTGAAATCTAAACAAAAGTATTAGAACTATGGTTTCTCTAAACATTTTAGGCTCACAGGTTGAGATATGTATGTAAGTACCAATACAACTAATGTGTTACAAGTATGATGTATGTAAGTAATAATACAGCTACTGTGTTACAAGTATGATGTATGTATGTATGTACTAATACAACTAATGTGTTACAAGTATGATGTATGTAAGTAATAATACAGCTAATGTGTTCCAAGTATGATGTATGTAAGTAATAATACAATTAATGTGTTACAAGTATGATGTATGTAAGTACTAATATAACTAATGTGTTACAAGTATGATGTATGTAAGTAATAATACAGCTAATGTGTTACAAGTATGATGTATGTAAGTACTAATACAACTAATGTGTTACATGTATGATGTATGTAAGTAATAATACAACTAATGTGTTACAAGTATGATGTATGTATGTACTACTACAACTAATGTGTTACAAGTATGATGTATGTAAGTACTTATACAACTAATGTGTTACAAGTATGATGTAAGTACTTATACAACTAATGTGTTACAATATGATGTATGTATGTACTACTACAACTAATGTGTTACAAGTATGATGTATGTAAGTACTAATACAACTAATGTGTTACAAGTATGATGTATGTACTTATACAACTAATGTGTTACAAGTATGATGTATGTATGTACTACTACAACTAATGTGTTACAAGTATGATGTATGTAAGCACTAATACAACTAATGTGTTACAAGTATGATGTATGTACTAACACAACTAATGTGTTACAAGTATGATGTATGTACTACTACAACTAATGTGTTACAAGTATGATGTAAGTACTTATACAACTAATGTGTTACAATTATGATGTAAGTACTTATACAAC
>NW_013671560.1:4367-5474 GCF_000517525.1 Limulus polyphemus
TTTATACTACGTTCATAGTTATTTCAGATACCCAACACATTTACTTATACACTTATTATTAGGAATGGCGTCCTTTTTTTTTAACAATCGATTTAAACACAACACACTAGTAATTTGTATTTATGGAAACACTGGGGATAATTTGATTACTGAACATTTCACTGATAATATTATTGATACCCTTCCCCCTTCTACCAGTGGTACAGCGGAAAGTCTGCAGACTTATAATGTTAAAAACCTGGTTTCGATACCTATGATGGGCACAGCACAGATAAGCTATTGTATAGCTTTGGGCTTAACTACAAACAAATAACTTATAGATAAAACATTAAAAAAATATTTAATATAAATTGTTTCTTTATGTAACAAAGATTATTTTTCAAAAACACAATTCACTACGAATTTTACCAAATTAATTTTAAATGCTGTAGGAATGAATATTTCAAAATGAGCCCTGAATAAATCTCGAGTATATAGTAATTTCTATAAAAAACGTTGTTTACCTACTAAAATATACTCGTATTTATTTGTGAGTTTTATATTTGGGTTTTTGCTGTTTAAAGACTGCGGAAATTGGCTAATATGACTTTCTGATTGAACAACTTCAATATATCATCCACATACCTTCTGCAGTAAAGTTATATAGTCAACAGGATATTTTTTTCAACTGTCGTTGTTTTCGTAATAGCCACAGTAGGCGCAAACGATACAACTTCACTGATCTTGTCATAAATCAAATAAACGTCGAATGAAGTTTTTAAAAAGTGCCTAGATAACCTATTTACCAAACCAGCGGTTTCTTTCAACGGTCGTTGGTGTAACGCGAAACATTATATGGCTTTATACATAATATCATTAAATTCCTACACGACAAAGAATCAGATAACTCAAAACTGTTTTCAAACGTGCGATTGTACACTAGTTTAATGGGCCCGGCATGGCCAGGTGGTTAGGGCACTCGACTCGCAATCTGCGGGTTCGAATCCCCGTCACACCAAACATGCTCGCCCTTTCAGCCGTGGGGGCGTTATAATGTTACGGTCAATCCTACTATTCGTTGGAAAAAGAGTAGCCCAAGAGTTGGCGGTGGGTGATGATGACTAGCTG
>NW_013671560.1:6474-7583 GCF_000517525.1 Limulus polyphemus
CCGAGATGTCTTCCTGTTAAATTATCATGGGATTGACGCAGCACAACTTCCCGTTACTTCCTCGGTATAACTGTTTGCCAAGTCGTCACTTTCCCATCTGTAGTTTCCCATCTCCGGACAAGAATACCATTTTCAAGCTTTAACTGGTCCCATTGCGCCCAATAGTGCTTTATCACAGGGCTTAGACTAGACACCTTCTCCCAAGCAGGGCGCAAAACACTTGTTTTTAGAAAATCAATTATTGGCTTCAAATCTTGGTCTTTCTCCTGTTCTGCTTTGATATCTATATTTGGTTCCACTTCATCATCATCAACTTCTTCAGTCACTTTGACTTCACCTTGATGACACCTAATTAGTTCAACCTCTCTTTTAACAGTTAACGGAACTTGGCCTTTGTTGTTCCCAAACGTCATTTTATCAAAATCAATTACAAACTTCCTCGGTAGTAGATAGGCCAATCCAAATATGCATTCGTCTTCAATGTCAGCCAAGTATACTTTCTGTCTGTCCTTTATGCCCATGAGCTCAATAGTTACCCACACTGATCCCCACAATCTTGTATATTGTCCTGTCACACCACAGAGCTTCTGTACAGCTTCTGGTACTCCTTTGTTATCCAGCACCTTGATACTCACAAGGGTCTGCTGAGATGCAGAATCTATGATAAAGTTGCACCTTTGGCCTTCCAGCTTCCCTGTCACATAGATACTATGTGTGCTTGCCATTTTACACTTAGCTGTTGGGACTTTCACAATGGAGGTTGGTGGGCGTCCCTTAGCACCAACCACTACTGGTTTCCCGAAGCTGACTTATTGGCGGTATTTTTCTTACACTGGCTCCTCAGATGTCCTTGCTCCCCACAGTTCCAACAGCCTTTCTGGGTAGCAGCCTTTCCTGCTGTATCATCTCCCCTGTGCTGAAGTTTCCAGCATTGAGCTCTCTTGTGCCCAGGTTTATTACAGTGCTACCAAAATCCCTCAAACTTCTCTGAAAGCTGATTTTTCTGGCCTTTAATCCAGATTACTGTACCTACCTCGGTATTTCTGTGCTGGACTTAACGTAGGATTCAAATTCGAGAGCTCTGGCCATTGCATCCTGCATGGTAGAGG
>NW_013671560.1:8416-28791 GCF_000517525.1 Limulus polyphemus
GATTGTACACTAGTTTAATGGGCCCGGCATGGCCAGGTGGTTAGGGCACTCGACTCGCAATCTGCGGGTTCGAATCCCCGTCACACCAAACATGCTCGCCCGTGGGGGCGTTATAATGTGACGGCCAATCGTACTATTCGTTGGAAAAAGAGTTGGCGGTGGGTGTTGATGACTAGCTGCCTTCCCTCTAGTCTTACACTGATAAATTAGGGACGGCTAGCACAGATAGCCCTCGTGGAGCTTTGCGCGAAATTCAAAACAAACAAACACTAGTTTATTAAACAAATTTGACAACCTTCTGAATATAACTACCAGTATTTGTAAGTGAGAGTTGACTTTTAGACAAACTACACCTTATTCCAACATAATATAGATAGATGTAATTAGTTGTTTTAGAAACACTTCTGGAACTAGTTTGTGTTTCCAAGAGAGACTTTAATATATTTTCTAAGTGTAAGATATTTGTCTAATTTCATAAATTTTCCGCGATCCTCTTATTTATGGATTAACTGTATAAAAAATATATTTTTTGTTGTGATAATTTTCTCCATTATCTTTCGTTAAAACTAATCTGTCAGTTTTCTAAGATCTACAAGGTTTATATTCTCCTTGGAATAAGTTACGAGGCTTATTTCGAAAGTTACAATTACAAAAAATGAGAAAAACAGAATGACTGATGTAAATTTTCATTGTAAGAAAAGACGTAACAATATGAAATAAAACATGAACAACTTTTTAAATATCCCAGTTTCAGGGTTATATAACTAAATAAACAGCAAATAAGTAAAGAAACATAATTTTTCAGTGCTCTCTCTTATTTAAGATGTTGATAAAAAGATATAATAGTCATTTGGTTTATTTATAACAGGGCGAAAAAAAAGGAATTAAAAGTATAAATTGCAAAACTAAATCATGACGTTTTGGGCAAATCTGCCCTTCATTAGGCTACACTGCGAGTGAATGATATTTATATGTGGTGAAAAACGCTGTAGTAACTAATTAGGGGTAGTTAGTTTAATGTTGATACACAATCAAAACCAATATTAGAGAAATTCTTATAACCGATTGTTACCAAAATTGGCGTGTACTCCTAGCCCCCCAAAGAGTGACATGGGGGTGGAGGGTCGGCGTTTGGATCTGATTCATTTTTGTCACCCCTGTGGTCTGAATATCTTTCCATCAGCTAGTACATTAAAAAGGTGAATCCAACAATACCAAAACGGGCCAATAACAGCGTATATAATATTGTTGAAACAAAGCTACTGTTGTGGCGTAATATGTCGTCTGAAAGATGGGGAATTGGAAGTGTGGCGTCTGTTTTAGCGAGCATACTTTCTTTAAGTGTGGTTGTAGATCTTGTAGTTTTGATTACACTCCTTTACCTTGTTTTGTATGTAAAAATCCCGAGGTATCAAAATATGATGTTTTATAAAGAATTGTATAATTTTATCTATTTTTATTCAGTGAATTGTAATAAAGTATCAAATATTGCATTTGGTAAGTTTTACAGAACAAAAAATAGAATATTTTCTGGCGTGCTTCCAACCTCAATTCAAACTGGGATATAGGGAAGGTAAGCTAGTCAACAACAGTTATAGCGTACTCATGGCCTCAAACTGTGTATCGTGTCTGGTCATGATAATCACGAGGCTTTGGTCGGGCCAATATTATATCTCTACCTTACTGTAAATTGTAGTGCCCCTGAATCAAATTGAACAGTATTTATTAAACATACAAATTTATAGCCTTGTTTGTACAGAGTATAATATCGCTACCACAAGACAACTTTGTTATAATCAGTAAAAGCCAAAGATGAGCAGCTATTAACGGCTGAAGAGAGTTTGGTGACTGCTAAACTAAAGCTGAATTTGACCAACAGATGTCGACACCTTCGCTTCTACTCAAAGTGTAAGATTATTCTAGGCCTGGTGGTTAGGACACTCGACATGAAATCTGTGGGTCGTAGGTTCGAACCCCATCACTAAACATGTTCGTCTTCCCAGCCGTGGGATCGCTATAATGTTACGGTCAACCCTATAATTAGTTGGTAAAGTTTAACCCAAGAATTTGCGATGGGTGGTGTTGACTAGCTGTCTTTCCTTTAGTCTCTAACTTCAAAATTAGGCACTATTAGAACAGATAGCCCTTGAGTAGCTTTGTGCGAAATTAATAAACAAACAAGATTGCTCTAGCTTCTGAATAAACTCATATAACTTACTAACTATATTGATTTTGAAACGTCTTCAACAGCTTATTTTTATTGTTTATAGGATGATGGTTCTAGATCCTAGCGCAACACTTTAGGCTTAACATTTTTTTTACACTGTCGTGGAATGAACTTGTATTATCCAATCTAAGAATCACATTTCGTTACTAAAGTTTTAATGCCAATACGGAAATAATTGAAAGGTATATATTTTACCATTTTGATAAACACTTACGAGTATATTATATATACAACTATAAGTCTCCTGATGCAGAAAAAGAATAGCTGAAATATGAACAAAGAATTGAGTGTGAAACTTCAGTTTCGAACGACAAGGTTTTAATATGCATCACCGATTCATATACATGCAAATACGTTATTATTCTGGCATATCGGTTACTTTTATTCCAAAAACAAAATATTTGCTTGGAATTGTTGGTAATATGAATAGTAGAATATTGTAATTATGTTAATTCAGATTATGAATAAGTTCATAGAAACGTTTAAGTGAAAAACTTAATGGAAATAAAGATCTTATGATGGAAGTTTTCATCACAACCCTTCGTATTACCAGTATTCGTTACTATATCGGCACATTTCAATATAAACATCCTTTCCACTGGACAAAAAAAAGGAAAATAATTATTTTGTTGTATTC
Organism: Limulus polyphemus; assembly: GCF_000517525.1. Taxonomy (NCBI): domain Eukaryota; kingdom Metazoa; phylum Arthropoda; class Merostomata; order Xiphosura; family Limulidae; genus Limulus; species Limulus polyphemus. The sequence continues at coordinate 11,281 of NW_013671560.1, forward strand.
AACCATATTAAATATTTAAAGGTTTGCTTTACCTTATTTTACTGGGTTATTTGACATCATATTAACAGTTATAATATGCTAATGGAACTGGTATGATCAGAACGATTTAATAAACAGCAACAGTGGTGAACGAAGGACGAAAGAAAGTTCACGAGATTGTTAAACGGTGATTTCACAAGTATCTGGGTTTCCAGTTGTACATCTACCCAAGGTTTCGTCGAAAATTTTCCCATCTGGACAATCGTAAAAGTAGCTTCGGAAACCTTCTTCAAATACTGGAGCACACATGATGAATTGACTACAGTTTTTTGGATTTCGGTGGATACCCTGACGCATGCACTGCACGTTCATACTTTCTGCCACGGTCACTCCAGGTCCTCGAGGTGCAGGAGTTGTTGTAGTCCTCAATGGCCGCAACCGACGACGTATGGCTCGCTGGACAGGTTTAAAGTCTTGCAGTTCTTGGTCCTTTGGCAAGGTCACCGAGCTAACCCGAGAAGAAACAGCATCTTCATTTTCTCTTGATCTTGTGCGTGTCCTTATCCGAAATCGTGGCCGGAACCTTTGATGTCCACGTTTGCGGTTTAGCAGTTGAACCTTTTTATTCTCTTTATGTGGCGTTGTTGTGGGAGTTGGACTTGATCGGATTGGGGTGTTATACTGAATTGGATTATTAGGTAAAGTATGTGTGAATTGAGTAGCAGGTTCAACTTCAAGAGGAGGTTCTGTGGGTGTTTGAACTTTAGTTCTTTCTGGATTTTTGTAGATAAACAAGGAGTCGGTTTCTTTTCTTTCTTCTGGATCAGATGACCTGTCTGGGTCCTGGTAGTTCGAAAAGGGATTACTTTCTTCTTGTGTTTTGTTAGATCTGCTTGAAGTCTGTCGCCTGTTTGGTTCTACGTACTTAAAGAGCTTTTCACTATCTGGTTCAGCTTCGAACTGTGGCCTCCGCGGAACTTGGTTGGTCAGGTGGCCAGGTGATGGACTACTGAAATCTTTTGGTGATAATGTAGCAGGTAAATATTGAGAGGGACGTATGGGTCGTCGGTAACGTGGGATATTTAATGTTGGAGAGCTCTCTGTTGAGGTTGGTGAAGATGTGCTTGTTATACTTTGTGTTACGGACTGAACTTTGGAAAACTGGGGAGTTATGTAGTCTGGAAGGGTTCTAGATGTTGGAGCCAATGTCTCTGAAACAAGAGTAGTAACCTCCTCAGTTGTCTGTTCTGTCTTCAGAAGTGACTGAAGCAGTCGGACCAAATCAGCCAAGTTATGAGTGGTTGGGGCCTGAGTTTGTGGGACTTCTGTTGTGGTAGTCGTCGTGGTTTTACGGAAACTAAGGCGTGGACGTTTGAAGCGGAATGGTCGTCTGGTTGTTCGAGAAGGTCTGGAGGTTGTTGGTTTTGGAGCAGATTCTTCTTCACAATGCACATTCTGGCGATAATCACAAGAATCCCTTTGGGGATTGAAGTACAAACCAGCAGGACAAGTGAAAGTATGAGGAACGATACCTAGTTCTGCAGGCCCACTGTCAAGACACCAATAGTACTTCTTGCAGTTTCTAGGATTCCTAAAGAAACCTTCATCTGTGCATATGAAATCACCACCTGGATCAGGGGTTGTTGGAGGCTTTGGTGTTTGAAGAAGGTACTTGGGATTCTCGCTGTTAGTTCTGGCAGAGTCTCTCAGCCTATTGTAACCAGAAAGACGCCTGTACTTTTTGCGGTATGATTCACTGTCAGGTGATAGTTGCTGTTTGACTTCGTCTAGTATTGTCTGGACGACAGATTTAATTGGATGTTCTTTATTTCCAGTGAGCAAAGCATTACGTAATGTCGTTACCAAGGGGCTTTGCTCTTCCCCACACAAACCTCGAAAATCATCATCAGCTAATGTCCACACCATAGCGCCCCCTAAGCCTTGTTCTCTGATGTAGTTTGCCTATTTACAAATAAACCAATACAAATCAGTTCAATACTCAGTAATTTCCGAGTAAATTAGCTGTGAAATTCAAACTATAAAACGAATTTGAAAAACAGTAATAATACATACTTTCTTGGTTATTATCACTTCGTCATCAAATCCAACCCACTGATTGTCTTTAAAACAGTAGGGTCCAAAAATATCTGAGTAGGGGCGTCTTACTTCCCAGTCCTTTTCAAGAATATTCTGACAGATCTAAAAAGAAACATCTTTCTGAAGCTAATAACAATGATAAAACATGAGTAATGCAGAGCAAATTGATGTGAGAAGAAGGACGTGATTAGTCGTTAGGATCAGCTCGCAATACAACAAAATCTTTGTGTTTCAAATATGGTAGTCTAGTAACACCTATAAATTACCTAAACTGTAGTTTTTTAGCTTTGACCTAACTAATATATATATTTATAAACAATGCTTTAAATAAACACAGGTCATCAATTTTAAAACTTTCATGAGTTAGATTCACAAACGGACCACTTATTTACAAAATGAGTTTGGACATGCCTTTGATATTTATTTATAGCCTCAGAACGTATAGAATAGAACACTACACACAATACCATGTTTTATTTATAACACAGAGTATCATATAGATGGGGGTTTCCTGTAGGTGGGTTGTTACCATGTACAAAAATCCAGCCAATGGAAAAGCTTTATAATATGATACAAACCTAATTCTAAAGGATAACTTAAATAATTGTTGTAATTAAATACATGGGTGTGCTGATGATGAATAGTACAAAGATATATCACTAAAATACCTCATGATAAGACAAATATCCCTTTTCTCTGGATGATGAACCTTCCTCACCAGGCCCATCTGCAGCAGCATTGATCTCGTTGTCATCAGGGTCCAGTAGGGTAAATGATCGTCCATAAGTAGGAACTCCTACTATTAATTTGTGCCTAGGAGCTCCTAGTTCCAGATAGTAACTTATAGTCCAATTCTGAATAAATCAATCGAAAGTTATAGTTTTTTTTATAAAGTACAAAATACGTATTTAATGTTAAAAAGTATAAACTTTCAAGTTTTATTACACGGTATATAACTTTGTAATTAATGTTAAAAAGTATAAACTTTCAAGTTTTATTACACGGTATAAAGCTTTGTAATTAATGTTAAAAAGTATAAACTTTCAAGTTTTATTACACGGTATATAACTTTGTAATTAATGTTAAAAAGTATAAACTTTCAAGTTTTATTACACGGTATATAACTTTGTAATTAATGTTAAAAAGTATAAACTTTCAAGTTTTATTACACGGTATAAAACTTTCTATTGAAAAAAATATTATCAGAATAATTAATACGTCACAAGCTTTGTATCTGCATTAATGGTTAATTAAAATATAAATATCAGACATATATAAATACATGTATAATTAATCAAATGTCTTACTGAAAGTACTTTTTATTACTCACAGTTTCTAATACCAAGGTATACCCAACTTATAATAAAAGAACATATAAGATCTGGTGACACAAATAATTGTATAATTTCGTCTCTTGCTAGAGGATCTGTGCTAATTTGGAATTTGTATTTCAGTTCATGGTAAGTCAGTAACTTCTAAAAGAACATGTTATAAATACAAACACTATGAAAAAGACCTAATAACCAGTTAGCCATTTACGGCCATCGTAATGTGCTAATACCGATACAAGCCAATGAGAGAAGTTAGGGGTCATACAATTATAATTAAGTTATAAGGTGTATTTTAATGTTGTAATTTATAAGTTAGATAAAGGAAGCTGCGGGATTTAATGATAACGTTAGGATTAAAAGATTTGATAAGATAGGCCTAGAACGCCTATAAAATTCTAAGGAAGTGACGTAACAATTTCTAGTATATTCGAAAGTAGATTATAAATATTAACAGAAACGTCATCCTACTGGTGGCAATTACTCATCGTAGTATTCATACCTCATTGAAATTTTTTTTAGAAGAAGTGAACATTTTCTAAAAAGTATTTTTCTGGAAAGTACTGCACGGGAAAAGTGTTCGAATTGTGTTGATATAAACTGTAATGTTCTTATATGTTAAAAGTGGTACTCTTTATTGAAAAAAAATAACAGTATTTTTAAGAACTCCATTTTTAGTACTACATTTACAAATTACATCAATAAAGATACAATCAAACCTTCACGTACAGTCTTAGTAAAAGCCGTGTTCTTGCTGTGAGGAGAGTATTTTAATTTAAACTTGTGTTCTGTGATAAAGAAACGGTTGTTGCACATACTATAGTTATTTTTCTAATTGTCTGGATCTTGAATACCCAAGATTTGAAATTATTTTATGGATGTTTGTTTGTGGAGCAGTTCAATAGATGGCGTCACATTATATATATATATATATTTCGGACAGATACATATATGGCTACATATATACACACTACGTCACTTATAGTAACACAAGTTAAGAGAATGTAGAACTGTATCAAGAAAAAGAGTTATTTCTTGCTGATAGAGTGAAATAGTCGGTGTATTTGGATCTGTGTTTTACACCGCGTTTATTGAGTTACTTTGTATAAGTAAGTTAATTTTACGTTAATTATAATATTGTTAGAGAGGTTTGAACACCATTTGTAAAGTAGGCTTACGAGAACTTATGATAGTATACAAGTGTTCAAGCTTGTAGAAACGTAAAAAGAGGAAATAAACTCTATTATGATTGTTATGTTTACTGGATGTTGAATTATTTTCACTAAATAATTTAAAAGAACTCGCCACCGAAAGAACAACGCTACAACAACATTATACATACTGCATATTAAGTAGAATTTGGCGGCTGTTAGTCGTTATACTGAAGTGTGAATAAGCAAAATACACTGAGCAGTCGTGGTTGGTTGCCATTACTACTAGGACTACGTGAAGGGTCAGAGATCTGAATAAAAGACTTAGAGTAAAATATTAGAAAATATGTTATTGTTACGCCTCCAGTCGTTACTTAATTTTCAGTAAATTCGTTCCGACGAAACTTTAGCGACACAAGTCCTTTCTTAAATAAAACTGGTTTATTCTTTCCGAATACAACTTTACGATACACTTAATTTCAACAGTTGCGCTATAATTCTCAACGAACGTCTCACGTGCTCGACTTCAACAATACTCCGTTCAATTACACACTCTCTGACTGCAGTTCAATCACTCAATACACTGTTCTCCCGTCACGTTGTGAACGTCTTATATATACAAGACTAACACATATCTAGTAAATGCTAGGGCATTCTTGAAGTAACAGGATATTTCTAGAAACAGGTGGCGTGATACTAGTCACATGACCTCGCTGACGCAACATTATTGTATTTGTATACTGTATATTCGGATTTTAATGATATGCAAATACATCAAGTTTCTAAGGGTAAAAATGAAACCCCTCCTTGACAATCTCTAGTTAAATTACTTAATTACTCGCTTCATTGGCCTGAGCCCCGGATCCTTCCAATAACCAACATCCAGTAATGAAACTCTTCTGAAAGAAGTACAAGTACTCACCTTTGTATGACCTGAATATAAATTTGTCAAGAAGTTAATGGTATTACTACTTGCACTTTTGAAATCGAACTGCCAATAAAACAAAAAGTAACAGAACTCGAAAAAATATTCCAATTGGAACTTAAAAAAGAACTGGTGCTGAGTACCAGTAGCATTTCACCCAGGACAGCAACACTACTCCACTAATCTTGTACCTACCAGATTCAGTCTATTTCGTTCATCCCATCGACCAACATCGGGGGGTTTATATAGAGGAGCGTGATGGTCGACTATTGCTTCGTAAGCTGTATGGTAATCGTAGGATAACACGTTCATGAAGTCCACGTACCTGCCACACAGAAATATGTCATATAAGCTATGACCGTAAAACACAAAAGTTTGTTCAGCTAAGTTATTGAACAAAAGTAAAGAAAACTGCTCAAAAGTCTTATCTTTATGATATATATATATATATATTTAATATTTACCATAAGCTTTAGTAAGTGTATTATTGGGTTATGTCCTTGGATTTGTATATTGGAAGTATTATTGAGTTTAAAGGCATAAGAAGACAATCACGATCACCCTTATGCTATGATGTTTATTTGGTTATGTTAGGAAGGTAAAAACAACAACAAAACAAGATCGCTTAATAACAGTACAAAATGGATAACAGGTTTCAAGTTAGGGTAGCTTTAAAATTTTCTACCTCCCTTTTATTGTCTCTCGTGGTTCATAAGAAAGGAATGTTGTTTATGTTTATTAAAGTATCCCAAATCTGCGTTTCAGTATGTATAAACAATACGTAATAAATAGTTTGACAATATAAAACCCGTACTTTTACAAAACGTTTAGGAAGTGCTTCACAAATGGCTCATTTCTATCGTACAACTTCACTATGTGCTTTATCTATTTACCAGATTTCACTTTTAAACTTCACTAAGACTTCTCGGTGTCACGTTGCCCAAATTTTCTGGCAAGCCCTGTAATCACCCCCCCCCCCAAAAAGAACAGAAACCAGCAACTTTGTATTACTTCCTTATTTTCACACTTCCTATTTCATTGTTTCCACACATCCTACTTCATCATTTTCACATTTCTTACTTCTTTGTTTCCACATTCCCCACCTCATTTTTTCTTGTTGTTACACTTTCTTTTTCTCACACTTCCTAATTCTTTGTTTTCACACTTCCAACTTCCTTGTTTTCACACTTCCTGCTTACTTGTTCTCACACTTCCTAATTCTTTGTTCTCACACTTCCTACTTCCTTGTTTTCACACTTCCTGCTTCCTTGCTCTCACACTTCCTGCTTCCTTGTTCTCACACTTCCCACTTTCTTATTTTCACATCTAGACTACGTACCAGAAACACACAAAGAACATCTAATAAAATAATAGAGCAATTCAGCGATGTGTGGACATATACAAATCTTAGGCTCAACCTAAAAATGTGCGTGACAGTTCCCAAGGGCAAGATTAATGCAGCTCAAGGTTTATGTTTCTAGCACTTGTAAATACATAAACCAGCACTACAATCTGTAAAGTTGTATGGATACAAATTTGTATGTACGTAATGTTATGGAAGGGCGTGATATCTAGGTATCACAGTGGCATATAAAGGTACAATATGGTCCTTTCACGTTGTGTGACTTGGCTTTACGTGTTCCATAAAAGTTAGTCTTGACATGACCTCGCACAGAAAAATTAGCTAATTATATACACTAACTGAAAGTATTCGTTAAGGAAACAAAAAATTTATAAAGAATAATGCAAGATAACGTTCCCTTTTCTTTATTTTGTTATTAAATCCTAATGATCTTATTGATGCTAATTGCATATCCTGCTTTATGGACCTATTTAAGTAATTCATTGCTCATGTTTTTGAATTCAAAGCCAAATGTCTATAAGAAAGTGAAATGCACGCTATTTCATGTTTTGTTAAATCATTTTCTCGGGCAAGAATATTTAAATAGCCCATGTCGGACAGATTCCAGTTATCATACAAAAAGTTACGGTAATCAAGCCAACCACCTCTGGGTGACGGATGCTAACATACACACATATACATAATGAATCATTTTTATTGTAAAATATAGTGTGTTATCAATTATTGCATTATTATTTCTGTTATTATATGACACAAATAGATGTCGCAACACGTCCTTGAGAGGCTCTGTCGTTATTTCAACTAGTTGGATTGACTTGCCAAGGTATATATAATAACTGACGTACCTGTTATAGATGTTCAACAGTGAAAGATAATACATAAGTAGCAGATATCCGAAAACATTTGCAGTTAAATTATTATCTTTATTGCAACAGTACTTCTTTAAACACAGGATTTTTAGAATAATACAAACGAAATCTATATACCCATTTGTCTTAGGCCTAACATTATTTGAGCCTTTATTAAGTTCGGCCCATATTCGATAAAGAGGCTAATTAACATTGTAACTTTTGTAGGTTTTTTTGCTTTAGTTTAGTTAGGGCTAAACTTTACCGTACTTAATACTATCAATAAATAAACTTGTAATATTATTCTGCTACCTAACGTTAGATCATGTTAAAAACTTGGATAAGCTTTTAATATCCACAAAGTGTTTACTAATGTATATTTAAATCCGTTGAAATGAAATGCGTGCGCAAGAAAAACTGAGTATTATTATAATTGATAGGATTTTGCGCAAACATTATACAGGGCTGTCACAAAATAAGTATAAGTTTATTTTTAAGTGGTGTAATAACTACAAAACCTGCTAGTTGAAAGGATGTATAAAACATATGTGGAACAAGGTCATGAAAAAAACGACCAAAAGTGGCGCTGGAGAACGTCCTTGAAACCATAATTGATTATAATATGATACCCTTAGTGACCGCAGGTAATATTGTGAGTGTGGTGGGAGGGCTTATCCTTTCACTCATGAATTAGTAAAACTATTCAATCATACACACTCACACATACAATATCATACCTAATACTACGTGTTGCTCGTTGCTAAGGGTATGCTTCGTACTATTGTCCTACGTGTTCTGGAGTTTGTTTTTGAAATAGACGGCGGGTAGGTATATCAAATGTTTGAAGTAACTTACACCAGTATTTTTTAAATTTAGGATAATGTACTTCATATTGCAGCGATACATATGGTATTTTTTAAAAGTAGTACAGGTGTCATGGGAGGTCATATATATATATATATGTACACGGTTATACTCAAACTGTCTGCGCCAATCCTGTACAATGCCAAGAATCCATTTCCTAGGATTATTAGGAATAGAAAACAGATTTAAGTATATGTAGCATTTTGTTTTTGATATACCAGTTTCCTGTCTTTATCCTTGAAATGCAATATTTAACGTACTTATTCAATGAATTGATATTGTTGTAAGCTTTACTTTTTAATATTTTAATTTATAGGTTTTTGCTAGAGGTTGAATGTCATTACGTCATAATGGCGCAAGATGTAGAGTTAGTTAATGAATTATTCAATTTAGTGAGTTAATGACTCAGTAAGCTAAACAGTGAGTTAGTCAGCTTGTTTGTTATCTATCGACTAGTGAGGAACGGTACAAGTAAGTTTATAAGTAAGTTAGGTGTACCTAGTTTCTATTGAAATGTTTGTGAAGTTAAGCCTAACCATAAACCCAGCGTTATTGAAAAAATGAATTAATTCGTTACCCTTATGTGGATTTAACTTATACGAGTATTATTTTTACCAAATAATCCAGAAGAACCAGTCTAACGATAGAACATATTATGTTACCATTTAGAATTAAAATTTAATACTGTATTTCGCTTATTATCTTAATGATGTTAATATTATTTTAGAAACCTCTTAATTTCCTACAGTACGAAATTAATCGTAACAAAATCCACGAAGTCTAGATTTTTGCCAAGTGAAGTACCTATATAACTATGTAACTACCTTGTTAATCACCTTTTCCAAGCTAGCGAAGTATGATTATAATTAATTCTACTTTTCATAAGTATCACTAATAGACCTATCATATTTGGATATGGCGAACATAGTATGATTGAAGTTCTATTATTATATACTTCTAATTCTTGAAAATCCCCAAGGAACTAAATAAAGAATGTAGTGTTAAAATATAATAGGCCTAATACTAATGTCTTATGACAAGTATAATTAATTAATGACATTACTTTGTGTAATTCTGTTGAAAGATCTAGTAAAATCCGATTTAACATTTAGTTCAAACATTTTAATCCCATAGAAATGTTCTACAACAACAACAACATGGACAAGGAAATATGGAATATCGGTTAAACAACAACTAGTGTAAAAAAAACACACACACACACAAAAGCTAACAGAATAATAGGCTGTCCATATTTTGTGTCGCATCTGATTTAATTTAGTAAAACAAAACAAAATGGTAAGTCATAACGTTTCGTCGTGTTAGGAGGTTATCAGTTAGAGTAAAACAATATATCAAGGAGTAAAATCTACATTACAAATAATTAATTACTGGTAACAACTCTTTATACCAGCTGTGTCATTCAGGTGTGTCTGATGTAGGCCTACGGTCGAAAGGTAACTCCTATTAAAAACGTTTTTTAGGACAAACCACAGCATTTACATGGCACAACTTGTTTTTTTCACAAAGTAATAATGTCTGTAAAAATTCTCACAATATGTACTTAAAATACTGTTTTCAAATCTTGTTGCCATATCGGTGGGTATATGCATGCCTCTCAAAATTAGAGGTGGGTATACAGTACACACCCTCGAATAAGCTCCACTACACCACTGCCTACGTCATTGTTTTTGTTTTTTTTATGTAATATTTTCATCTCACTTTCTATAACATTCAGAATTGGGTGTAATATACAATTTGTGATCTTTTTTACATAAATGAATGTCATATTTTATAATAAATCTATAGTCATAATACAAACGATCCTCTAATACCTACTTAGAAATTTCTGGAACATCGTAGCCGTTATCAATGTAGTCCTTCCCAGCAGGCACTGCGACAGAAAGTATCAACCTCTCCTTCCTGCGTGAATCTCCTTCCTGATTAAACGCCTCTCGAAGTTCCTGTGATAAGGAATACCTATGTAAGTATATTTAAATTTTTCCTTTGATTTAAGACAGTAAGCAAAATTCAAACAAATTATAGGCTAATTAATTTAATTAAAACCAACCCGATTATAAATTACACGGTTGTCGTAGAGTATGTGGGTGTTTTAACGCAAAGCCACCATCTTCGTTCTGTCCACCGCAGGAATCGAACTCCCGAGATTGACGTGTAAGTCCGTAAGCTTACAGCTGACCCACTGAAGGGGGGGGGGGGAGGACTATAGTGGAGTGTCAGTTATACATATAGCAGAAAACAGTTCTCTGCTCGGGAAGAAAACATGCTTTTAATAATGTGAAAATAATGCGTTTACTTTAGAAATATTATCTGTTCAGTTCATATGTAGAAATATAATATACGGGAGTCAACATTGAGTTGTAGGGACCTTAATTTATATGCTAATTACATACTTTTCAGGGTCCCAACGTATTTCTAACTTTTTCTGGGAGATGCTGATGGAGTGTTGGTTTGGTGGTCTCGTCTCTAGTGGCATTACCATGTACAGAGGTACACGAAGGCTGTTTCTTCCCTATTTTCACTTATTGGATGACAAGATGAGATTGATAGCGCATTTTACGACCCAATAAACTATTATCGAAATGGAATTCATTTATATAATTTTTGTTTTATTAAACCCACAACAGTTAATATCTATGAGACTACAACTCGTGCCGGCATGGCCAGGTGGTTAGGGCTCTCGACTCGCAATCTGAGGGTCGCGGGTTCGAATCCTCGTCCTACCAAACATGCTCGCCCTTTAAGCCGTGGGGGCGTTATAAGTGAGGTCAATCCCCCTATTCGTTAATAAAAGAGTAGCCCAAGAGTTGGCGGTGGGTGGTGATGACTAGCTGCCTTTTCTCTAGTCTTACACCTTAGGGATGGCTAGCACAGATATCCCTCATGTAGCTTTGTGCGAAATTCAAAACAAACCGAAACCAGAACTAGCGTTATCAGATAGGTAAAGTAGGCTTACCGTTTAGGGTAGTAAAATAAAATGTAATTTTGTGGATGAATTCTTCAAATAGCTTCTAATAACGCCATTTTTGTATGTTTTCTATTTTTTAAATATAAAACACATTGTTGGAAAGTATTGTTACAATAATGACGTGAGTGAAAGGCAATAATGGCGCTGTTTGTGCAATCCGATACCAGAGAGATATGCGACACTATTGTTTCTATTACAGGCAGCACCAGTTGAACAAGGGCACGTGAAGAATAACTACCGAGATGCTAAGTTTCAAATTTGTGGTATGACTGTGTGAGATCAACTTTGAAGGCTAGCGCGTGCAAGGTACCGAACTGATGAAGGTTTTTACAAAAACACTGGTAGATGTTAGGGATAAATTATGTTGTTGAATTTCGTACAATGCTACTCGAAAGCTATCTACACTAGCCGTTCCTAATTTAGAAGTAATAGACTAGAGGGAAAACAGTTAGTCAACAACACTTTGGCTGCTCTTTACCAATGTCATATTATAACATTCCAACGGGTGAAAGGACGAGCAAATTCTAATCAGATTGTGATTCGAGTCACCAGGACATACCAGGCTCTAGGACACTTGTGATTCGAGCCACCAGAACATGCCATGCTCTAGGACACTTGTGATTCGAGCCACCAGGACATGCAAGGCTCTAGGACACTTGTGATTATAGCCACCAGGACATGCAAGGCTCTAGGACACTTGTGATTCGAGCCACCAGAACATGCCATGGGCATGTCCTGGTGGCTATAATCACAAGTGTCCTAGAGCCTTGCATGTCCTGGTGGCTCGAATCACAAGTGTCCTAGAGAGGCTCTAGGACACAAAATAGATCGGAAAAAATCACTGGAAAATTTTAGAAGCACTCGGAAAAACGCAAACACGGTTTTCACACGGAAGTCGGGATGAGATTATCATTCATCTACAACAAAACTTCAAAGTGAATTTCTTTAATAATACAACCATTGAATCCGTGGAAGAGAGATTTCAGGAACTACAGAAATACAGTTTGTTGTTCAGTTTCCTGTACTCCATTGCTGGTCTGTTCAAATCAGTTCCAGGGACTAGCTGAAACATTATGTGGATCTCCAAACTGGCTTATCAGATTGGGAGATAATTGATCTTTGTGCAACAGACCCTCTCACGCAAAATGACTAAAGACACTCCACAAAGTGTTAGAATACATGTACAAGGTTCAGTATGCTATATTAAAAATGATTTTGGAGCCTCACCACGTCGTTACAGTCTACCTTCCCATGTCCAGTCATGCTCTATCAGATTACTGTGCATCCTGTTTCCGTTGCAGTAGGCTGCATTTTAAGGCTGCCATGTCAAAAGCACACCACTGTTCCCTGCATCCTTATTATATTCCATGTGGGGTGCGAAGGTGACGGTTTCTCAGCGCCATTTTCACTAGTCCAATGGCACAGAAATACACAGGTGGTGTGTCTGGTGACTTGACCAATATGTCTTATTATGTAATAGTATGAATACTCGTTTCATCCTCCAGCTGTTAAGGTATGTGATATCTGAATGGATATGTCATGAAAGCAAGTTGTGTACACATCACTTGTGTTATTTTTCCAGATTGATTATCTTTAGTATTGTTGCCTGTGGCACATGGACGTTTCTGCCACTGAAATTTGTGTTCACTTTGCTTATCATAAATGAGATACAACTTGTTGTACATCTATTTTTGGATGGTCCTGTTGCTCCAAGTTTATCCATATTCCCCTGTTTTCCAATGCCATTAAGAGGAAGGAATATTCCCATCTTGTCCACATTTTTGAGAACTGAGTGTATGAATATTTTATGTCAGAAAGAGCTATTACACACTATTATAAGAAGAGATCAATTTTTGACGTCATCACACTACCTACGTAACGTAAAATGTAGTTGTGATACAAGTTATTCCATCGTCATGTTGTATCGGCTATAGTTGATACAACGCACTCAACTCTCTGCCGTGTCCCAAAATCTCTGACTTGACCCAACATCGCTATCAGTAGAGAATGAAGGTTGTTGTTTTGTTTTTTTTACTGAAAATTATTAAACCCTATCTGAACTCAACCATGCCAGGAACGAGACTGATTGGACTGGCAACAACTACGATCGAGCAATAACTTAAATTTTGAATAGCAATTATGCGATTCTGCCTCAGTGAAAGAAATATAGTAATCTCTCAATTGTGAACCGTTCAACTAGCACGGTACCCACGTTTCAGCTGTTACTGTGACACTTTCTTAGTTTTTAATAAATAAATACATAAATTTGGCTTATTTTCTTTAATCCTGTGAATGAAAGTAAAACTGGAAGAGCAGATTGAAAACTTGTTTAGGGTACCAGAAGAAACAAAGCAAAAAGAGGGAAGAACAGACTGAAAAGTTGTTTAGGGTACCAGAAGAAACCAAGCAAGAAGAGGGAAGAGCAGATTGAAAAGTTGTTTAGGGTACCAGAAGAAACCAAGCAAGAAGAGGGAAGAGCAGATTGAAAACTTGTTTAGGGTACCAGAAGAAACCAAGCAAGAAGAGGGAAGAGCAGATTGAAAAGTTGTTTAGGTTACCAGAAGAAACCAAGCAAAAAGAGGGAAGAGCAGATTGAAAAGTTGTTTAGGGTACCAGAAGAAACCAAGCAAACAATTTATAAATTGATAACCATGGTCACATTTCACAGAAAGGGTTATTCTGTGTTTTATCAGAAAGACAACCTTAGGGAGAATGACAGATTAAAAAGTAAACTTGAATCAGTTAACTTAGTTATTTTTTGTTTGTTGAATTTAGGGCAGAGGATTATCTGAAATAACTGCCCCTAGTTTACATGTGATAGACTAGAGGGAAGGCAGCAAGTCATTATCCCCCACCACCAACTTTTGGGCAACTCTTTTACCATCGAAAATTGGGATTAACTGTCACATTATAAACAACCATACTAGGCCTCCAGATCCAATAATTTATTATAAACGACCATACTAGGCCTCCAGATCTAATAATTTATTATAAACGACCATACCAGGCCTCCAGATCTAATAATTTATTATAAACGACCATACCAGGCCTCCAGATCTAATAATTTCTTAAAGATCTATAAACAATTAAATCTCTGCAATTTAAGACAAAATGCTGACACGAACATTAAATTTCTAATAAATAATTAAACTTATAGTGGAAGTTTCAAAAACAGCTACTAAAAGTGAAAACTAAATATTCCCTCACCAATCATGTTTTATAAACCTAATTATTGGTCTTTTTTTATAACTGCTTTTCTAAGACGAAGAATTAAGAACACTTATTAAAAACTTTTAATCTTCGTTCCGATTATGTTTAAACCTAACAACTTTTCCTTACACGGCTGCTTTTTGTTTTAAAGACTAAGACACTACTAACCTTAATCAAAAGAGCATAACCCTTGCGGTCACCGTTACTACTACCATCCCTGGACCCTGGATACTCCCAGTCCAACTCTAAACCATCGAACCTGTTTTGTCGTAAGTAGCGTATGACGCTGTGAATAAACTTTTCTCTTGTAGAAGATTCTCGAACAAGCCTAGAAAACCTAGAAGACACTTCAAAAGTTGTAGTTTTAAACCATATTAAACAATGAAAAAATAACTGATATCTTTTTTTATTACCAATTAATAATTTCACTACCTATAGAAATTAGAAGGTCTTGTGACGTTAATATTTTTCTGGAGATCTGAAAACTGTAAACCAAGCGGAATTCGAACCTTTAACTTCGAGTTACAGACTCTCCGTTTTGAAGTTTTGAGCAGGACTTCGTAAGCTATGCCAACCAGTTTTAACAACAGTAATGACATTTCAGTTCATAAAATTCGAAGTTTTTTAAATAAAGTGAGATTGAAACTTTTTGGTGGGCGGGTACATTAAACCGCCACATCTTTAAAGATAGACACCTTTTGTATGTTTACTGTTTTGTCCAAAAGAAATACCAACTTAAATCGAGCCAATAAGAATGCTGGAAACTACAACTCATCTTCCATTGCAGGTCCTACATGCTGTTTACTGACTTTATATTTGTGAATGTTATCATTTTTATTTTTTAATATTTTGGAAAAAAAACACACACAAAATACTGGGGGGGGGACTCCCCATTAACCTTCCCAGGTTCCACCGCCTAGGAATGTAGCAGTTTTTATTCATTTGCAGTTCATAATAAAATTTATTATCACTCAAGACTGTTTGTCGAACTTCGTTCTGGATGATCAGTGAAGTGAAAACTGACAGTTAGGGCATTCCAGATTCTTATCTAACTAAGGCATTGGCCCGATAAGTCGCTGGTTGAAACTGTCTGATACCACTTTAGAAAAATATCATGTTTGTTTAGAAGGTTTTTTAAAAAAAATATTTTATTTATTAATACGTCTACAAACAAGTTTTCTCAACTAAAATATACATAACCAAAAGTGTGATTGATACTTAATTTAAAATAAAAGTTAATAGCAAATACCAATAAATTAATGATCGGTTGAATTTACTTTTGATTTAAATATAGGTAAATTTACCTTTTAGATCCTTCGTTCCATCCACCAATGGCAATCATCGTCTTTAGATCTTGATTATGTTTTTTCAAACCCACAAACTTCCTGTAATTACCTAAAGTGACACCTGGTTCATTAGTCATAAGTTGTTTCGTGAACTAAGAAGGAAAATATATTTACCAAAACAAATAAAGAGCAATCCATGCTACGGGCTTGACCTTAACTCCCCCTCGGTGGGTTAGTGGTTAGTTTAAGGATTTACAACACTAATATCCAATGTTCGATTTCTCGTGGTGAACAGGGTGCAAATAGCCTATTATGTAGCTTTGCACTAAGAAAACAGCAGCTTGGCCATAATGAAAAGTGAAGATTTACGCACCATATATATAAAAAAAATATGTTGTTGTTTGGTGTTTTGTAGCGCAAAGCTACACAATGGGGTCTGTCCATCGTGAGGAATCAAACCCATTTGAGTGTTTTAAATCCATAAACTTACCGCTGATCCACTGGGAGAAAAAATGTGAAATAATACTAGTTAAAAGTTTTGATTAGATAAAAAGGTTATGTAGAAAATTACAAACGTTAAAGTTAAGCCACGTATAACATGATAACCAAGGGCAGAAATAGATTGTTTAATGCTAAACATAAAGCAACACAATGGGTTATCAGTGCTCTGCCCACCACGTATAACATGATAACCAAGGGCAGAAATAGATTGTTTAATGCTAAACATAAAGCAACACAATGGGTTATCAGTGCTGTGCCCACCACGTATAACATGATAACCAAGGGCAGAAATGGATTGTTTAATGCTAAACATAAAGCAACACAATGGGTTATCAGTGCTGTGCCCACCACGTATAACATGATAACCAAGGGCAGAAATAGATTGTTTAATGCTAAACATAAAGCAACACAATGGGTTATCAGTGCTGTGCCCACCACGTATAACATGATAACCAAGGGCAGAAATAGATTGTTTAATGCTAAGCATAAACCTAAACAATGGGTTATTAGTGTTGTGTCCATCACGGGTATCGAAACCCTGTTTTTAGCGTTATAAGACATCAGACTGAGCCAATGTGGCGAATTTGTCTATATTTAGCGATAGCTACACAAGGTGCGATCTGCGCTCTGTTCACCGCGAAGATTTGAATCCCGGATCTTAGGAGTGTAAGTCCATAAATTTATCGCTGTCCCACCGACGGACGAAGAAAAGGAAACTACTTTATTAACATTGAAAATCAAAACATCGAAATGAATTTACGTATTTTCTGAAGTTGGTTGCACAAAAACTGTTTTTTTATTTTTCATGCACCGATATAACGAAGTTCATACTAACAAACTATTGCCCGTGTTTCGTTAGTTTGTGTTATACTGTTCGTGTAAAAATTTTGGTGAAAAACGGTTCAACGCGTTTTAGTTTATTTAAAATTCAGGTCTTCGTGTAACAGAGAATAAAAACTTAGTGCATATATTA
>NW_013671560.1:28968-31423 GCF_000517525.1 Limulus polyphemus
ATATTGATGCTCTGAAGACACTTGTTGAGTCTAACCCCAGGCAACACACTCGTGAAATGGCCCTGAAATTGCATGTCTCTCATGAAACAATACCTAAACATCTAAGGAATATGGGAAAATCATTATTATTTTTTTCTGTATGAGATTTATTACTAACCTATTCAGGGGATGGTATGTTAATATTAAGGGGATTCTGCCAGTTTGACTTGTCTTTGAGTTAGATGGCGCTTGTGTCTGATGCAGGGTGTATTGGTGCAACTACTTTGTCAAAACAATCCTCTTTATATTGAAATTTTTATATTATAAGTAGCTTCATTATACAGATGTTGAGTACGTTATATTAAAATGATTATGGAGCCCTATCACTTTCGTTACAGTGCATGTCGTGTTCAAAACATACGTTTCCATCCTGCATACTTTCTAAAAGCCGTCTAGTGTAGGAGAACGATGGTTTTCCAGTATCCATTTCAATCGTCTGATCAAACAAGAATCTATAGGCGACCTGAATGGTATGTCTTCTTATGGAATATCACGAACATTCCTTTCATTCTCCAGTTTCTTGGGGTATGCATCGATTGAAAGATATGCCGTGGAAGCAAATCAAATACACACGCATTGTGCTGTTTTCCTGGATGTAGATCCTTCTTGGTTATGTCGCATAGTGTTGCCTGGGCCACGCGGATGGCTTTTTCCATTGATATTTATGTTCGTGGGTTCTCACCTGTTACAAAATGTTACATTTTGATTTTACCTTGGCTGGGATATGACTTGTTGCAGGTTTCTTTCTGTGTGATCCTGATTGTCCAAGTTGATCCATATTCCTTTGTTTTCCGATGCCATCAAGTACAAGGGATACTCCCGTTTTCTAAATTCTAAATCCCCAACCTGAACACATTTTTATGATCTGAGTTGTGGCATACCCTTCTCAAGAGCTATCAATTTATGGTGTCATCACTATCACAAAAATTCAAAACAATTTCAAAATGTAGTTTTTATACATTCTGTTCCACCGCAACGTAATAGCGGCCGTGGCTGTCACGTAACTTGCTGATTTGCATATTTAACATCGTATTGACACAATAAGAGATACATATTTTAGATAAATAAAACAAGATATTTCTTTTATTAACCTTAATCTTCAGTATAAGTTCAAAAATTAATGACAGTTTGTTTAGGTTATTGAACTTGGGGTTGCTTGGTAAAACAGGTTATAATTGCCTTAAAGTACTGATTTCTAAGAACCCGCAAACCACTTAAGATAATATCTGGTTGGGTTTGATCTCTGTTCTCTTACTTTATAACAAATGGTAAATCCAGGAAGTGATTTTGTACCAGTTTTGTTTCTTATCTACAAAATATTTCCAACTTGGTAAACGCGAAACTAGCCAAAGTAAGTAAAGGACTTTCTTATCGTAGAATAAATCTTGGCGCTCAATTTTCAAAATTCTGGTTTGTTTACTGAGCACAGTGAGCTATCTGTATTGTGCCTATCGCATTGATCGAAACCCTAGTTTTAGCATTATAAGCCCTCATGCTTTACGCTGATTCACTGGGGGCATTTCCAATAGAGATACAACTATAATGTTGGTTTAGACCTATACACCATATATATATAAATAATTCTACAAAATTAAAGGGGCAAGATTTTATACAGTTCTCAACTTAACAACGTATTTCAAATAATTATTATATTTTAAGAGTACTATGTTAACCAATCAGTATTATTAACTGTATACTGCTAGCTACTACACGTAGCACATCAGTATCTTCAACATCAGAGTAGTTAGAATTAGGGTCTGACTGAATCAACCTGACTAAAATTGGTAAAAAAAAAGAAGCCAATAACAAGCATTGCTGGCATGGATAAGTAGGGTACGCTTCTGATCAGTCCATAGGTGGCGCTACGGGGGATCATGACTCATTGCTTATTTCGTGCAATGCCAAACTTTCTGACATCTTGTGATGGGTTCAGGTGTTGACGTATATAAAGGTCAAGGACGTTCGAGGGATGTTGCAATTGAACCAAGAACTCTATGTGACCAATCTACGACTTCTCTGGATTCTTTAAAGTACTTCAATACAGTACTGGTAATAGGAATTATTCTGCATCAAGGCAAAGTATTGTCTAACTGATTCCAAAGAAGGTCTTACAACTGGACCCAACACCACGTCAGGTCTCACAACTGGACCCAACACCACGTCGGGTCTCACAACTGGACCCAACACCACGACCGGTCTTACAACTGGACCCAACACCACGACCGGTCTTACAACTGGACCCAACACCACGTCAGGTCTCACAACTGGACCCAACACCACGTCAGGTCTTACAACTGGACTTGGTTCAGTTTCACAATACATTACGGTTTCAAACTTATGAACTTGAAATATAATTTAATTATCAAAGCAAAGAATTCGCGTCTACATAAAGAGGTTTTCGTTGATATAATACATA
>NW_013671560.1:32322-38948 GCF_000517525.1 Limulus polyphemus
TTCACAATACATTACGGTTTCAAACTTATGAAACTTGAAATATAATTTAATTATCAAAGCAAAGAATTCGCGTCTACATAAAGAGGTTTTCGTTGATATAATACATAAGCATCTAAGTAGACAAAATCAAAGTTTATAATAACTAAGTGTACCGATCTTAACTAAAATATTCAGAACTCTGTATAATCTTCCTCACCTTTTTCAATGTCATTGTATGAGTCGAGAGGCTTCAACTCGTAATCCTTGCCAAAACCAGCGAAAGCATAGATCAAGTGAGTACACAGAAATGGATTGATATTTTCTGGAGAAAATTTAGCTAGTCCAGGTCTATAGACTGCCCAGTTCGTGTAATAACACACCAGTTTAAGGTCTGAAGCACCTAAAATGTTAAAACAAAACTTTATTTTATAATTGGACGTAACTCAAGAAAGTTTCGGTTGTTTAAAAGTTGTCAAAATAAATGTTATTTACAGTCGTTTACTGAATTAAGTATAAATTCACAGAGTTTGAGGGAAGTGAATAAAAATACTCAGGCTGTATACTTACAGGCTTGTGACGTCAGCCCTACCAGAAAGAGTAAATAGCGCCACCACATCTGTATCAGAACAAAATAAAAACATCAATATTGACACAAGTAATAGAAGTTACGGACATTTTATGCTACGTATAAGTTACAGCACACCTGTCTAGGGGAATTACATGTGCTACCGTTAATGGGTGTTTATATCATTCATGAATCAAATATAGAGAGAACACAGTTCTCGGGTTATAAAGGAATAAGAATAAAGAATTGGATTCGGATGTTAAGATGATGAATTTGTGGTTATTAATGTGTAACCAATACTGTTATTGATGTTGGTGAGAAAATACTTTGGAAAGTGAAATATTTGTAAGTTAGTAGATGAAAGTAACAGGACAGCTTATGTTAAAGAAAAAACAGTGTTACCCAATGTTTTTGGTAATGTTACTAACGGATATTTACAATTTGATTAAAATTAAGTGTTAATAAGTGGGTGGAAATGTCTATCTAACTTATATTAAAAGCCAGTATGTGACACGTCACACTTGATTTCTCAAAATTGGAAGAGTAATAAAAGCCAGTATGTGACACGTCACACTTGATTTCTCGAAATTGGAGGAGTAATAAAAGCCAGTATGTGACACGTCACACTTGATTTCTCAAAATTGGAGGAGTAATAAAAGCCAAAATGCATTACTATCTGCCCATTACGATTTTACTGACGGGGGTGCAAAGTGTGTGTGTGTATCGTGAAACCTTATAAGTGTAGTGAGTGTTGGTATAATAAGCCCAAAGTAAAGACCTAGTGTAGGATCACCTAGACTAGAGCCAGTGTATAAAATTTATCACGGAAAGTAAAAATATCGATTCAATTTTAAACTTAAGTCGTTTCTGAATTAAGCTATTTTCTGTTATATCACCAACGTTTTTAATAAAAAAAGCATACCTCTTTAATCAACTAAGACTCTAAATTAAGAAATCAACAAATATTTTTCCAATTTTTTTGTCTATACATTTCATTTTATACTTTCAGTACATAGACTAACAACAACATTAGGTTATATTTTTGTTGCTAATCAACCTGACATAAAAGCCATTGTTAAAACGCAGTGTTACCAAAACGCTCTGGCTTTTCTATTTATTAGAAGTTGTTAATCTAACTGATTTTTACCAATAATTATTCTATGAATACGCCACGAATTCATGTCATGGACGATCTTAATTTTGATTGGCTCACAAAGGAATTTTTCAACGTGTGACTGCCTCTTTGTTGATCAAGCTTGATTTTGCAAAATTCATTTATTTCAGTTAGCTATGAAATGTGAGGTTAGGAACTTAGGGTGTACTGTGGGGTGGGGTTTGTAGTACTTGCTCCGTCATTTTTGACGGGCTATACGTTAGTAGAAATTAAACCCACTGCCAGTAGCTTATGTGTCACACACACACACACACAATTCCTTCCAGTTGCACAGCAGCAAGTCCGAAAGTTTATAACGCAAACTCTGTTTTGATGACTGTGGTGGGAACAGCATAGATAGCCCATTGTGTAGCTTTGTGCTTAACTACAAACAAACACACAAAAAGTATGTTTGGTGAGTCCAGTGCTTTAGTTTAGATGTAATACGTTCAATCATACAGATTGAAATATGTCATAAGCATGCGACGTTGTTCAATATTATATTTTTGTTTTGGTGCAGGATACAGAATATATGCTAAAACAGACTCCGAACGTATGTCCTGAGGCAGGAAAGCACACCCCTGTGGCATTGCGTTGTTGTTGCTTTAGTTGTACGTTGCTTGTGCCAAAGTGAAGTCATCTGGAAGTCATGGCCAAAGGTTAGAGGCTGACACTTGCAAGGTGGCTGATCTGATTTCACCTTCATCTTTCCCCACTGGGACCAAGTTCTATTTTCATATCAACCACACAATGGAGTATGTGAGTGCCAGCTATGTTAACTGGGGTCAAGGGTAAGCAATGGTTGCAGTGAGAAGCATGGCTTAATGTTAGTCAAGTTTATGCCTCGTATAAAATCTGCTAAATTGAGATGTTCACAAGGGCAATAGGTTTTACAACTTGTGTCAAAAATATTCTTTTGGAGAATATCATAATTATAATCACAGTGTTATAACTTTCAAACCTTCACTTCTAGCTGAAGTTGAACTTCTGACCAACCAGAATTCTGTTCAATCTTTCTTTTTCAACTCATTCAGATAAGAAACTTATTTTAACCAAATAAGACACTTTCTGATATTCCTCCAGTTATTGGGGTTGCTGTTCTTATTTGAAGCTTAGCAGTGAATCTGTGAGTAACACAATCCATAGGCGCTTTAATTTCATTTTGTCTTAAGCTTATGCATGCCAGATAATTTTGGTTAAGTTGATTTAATTTCAATTAAAAAGTTGTGTTACCCAAACTATAATTAACCATTACAATAACTAAGTAGTTCCACCTTCAGGAGGAGTTTTGAACCCTCCATTTAAAACAAACACGAATAACTAAAACTGTCAAGGAAGGAATTTATGAAACTAAACAAAAATTAAAATATATTATTTCAAACATCAGATTTGTTTTCTACCTTAAATATACTGGCAACATCACGTACGTTTACATCTTACTAATCATGTCAGGAAAAAAAAACAGAAAGAAAACTGCTTGAATTCCTCAGGTTATGTTTTTCTTGAAACGATCTTGAAAAGTAGGTCAAACCACTTGGCACATGGAACATAGAAGTTCCTACAGTTTATCTGGGGTGTGGTTGGGTGCGCTGCTATGTCCTGCAGTTTCAAAATAATATTAACGTTTTATATTTACCTGCACTTTAGGCTTAACTCTTATTAATTCTGAACTTACAAATGTTTTCCGTTTACCTCCGCTTTAGGCTTATTAATTCTAAACTCAGGAATGTTCTCCGTTTACCTGCACTTTAGGCTTAAATGTTATTAATTGTGAATTCACGTTAACCGTCTACCTGCACTTTAGGATTAAGTCTTATTAATTCTGTACTCGTGAATGTTCTTCGTTTACTTGCAATTTAGGCTTAACTCTTATTAATTCTGAACTTACAAATGTTTTCCGTTTACCTGCACTTTAGGCTTAAATGTTATTAATTGTGAACTTTAGGGTTAAGTCTTATTAATTCTGTACTCGTGAATGTTCTTCGTTTACTTGCAATTTAGGCTTAAGTCTTATTAATTTTGAACTCAGGAATGTTCTCCGTTTACCTACACTTTGGGCTTAAGTGTTATTAATTGTAAACTCTCAAATGTTCTCCCCCTTTCCTCCAGTGACTCAGCTATAAGTATGAAGGCTTGTAACGTAAAAGCGGGTCTCGATATCCGTGATGGGCACAGCATAGATAGCCCATTGTGTAGCTTTGTGTTTAACAACAAACTCCCCTACTTTTTTTTTATCCAAACTTTGATTAGAGGAGAAAACAAACATAAGATTATTATTTGTGATAAAACCTCAACTACTGGAGTATAAATAAATATTCATATTCAATAATTTCTGGTGTTCGTAATACAAAGTTTCACAGTTGCCTTAAAGGTATTATCTAAATATAAGAACAAAAGTAGGACATCGTGAGAATAAAGATCTAGATGATCGGTTTATCTACCTGGCGGCCAGTTTGTAGAACTAAGGTCATTCACTGACACCGAAGGAAAGGTAATAATGGGTGGAGCAAAAGAAGAAAAAAAAAACTGGTGTATGTTGTTTTCGTAGTGAGGATAGTGAATACTTAGAAAGTATCTTACTGTATCTGTGTGTACACGATACAGGAACAACGTCCGAAAACTAGGGCATATTTCTTATCTCGGGCGAGCTAAAGAGTATGTATGAATGAATGTGCTTGTTTATAAATATACATAGTCACCATTATAAATATGTGGAAAAAACAGCCAAACGAGCTGTTGGAGATACACAGTTATTAAGCCTATTTTTTGTTTATATTGGAAACAGCCTATTAAGATCTTGAGTTATACTATGACGAATTGGATTATTGTCACTCTTTCCGATTGGTTGATAAAGACCTGTACATAACGCAGAGAATCCTATAATTTTCCACTGTTTATTTGATTACAATTTTCTCAAGTGTTACTTCGTTCGTAACTAGAATAAAAATGTATATATATTAGAAAGAAGTTGACTTGGTCTAGGCGTTTTTCGTGAAACTGGTGATACAGTAAATGAATGATATAAAACTCGCCGTGAAACTAAGTAAACTGTAAAACGGAGCCACTGCAGGCTTCAAATAAAATTTAATGTTATTATTAAAAGGTTCTCATGACCAGCACAAAACCATAACACATTTTCTGTATTCTATAATAGACTGTAGTAGATTTAAAGCAGTAAGTAAATACATAACCTTAATTTAAATATCAAACGTTTTTTAATAAACTCGTTCAAGATTAACCCGCAGTTTCTGATATAAACGAGTCTGTCTGTGTTCGTTTTAGCGCAAAGCTACGCAATGGACTATTTGCACTCTGTCTACCGCGGGGAATCGAACACTGGGTATTAGCGTTGTAAGTCTGTAAGTTTACCGCTGATCCACCGGAGGGACGAATTTAAAATACGGCAAAGTATCAAATTAAATATATATTGTAATAGATTATTGAACCTTACTATATAGTTTACTAACGACGAGTCATAAACGTACAGTTGATATATAGTTTACTAACGACGATCAACTGTACAGTCATAAACGTAAAGTTGGTATATAGTTTACTAACGACGAGTCATAAACCGTCGTTAGTAAACTATATATCAACTTTACGTTTCTGACTCGTCGTTAGTAAACTATATATCAACTGTACGTTTATGACTCGTCGTTAGTAAACTATATATCAACTTTACGTTTATGACTCGTCGTTAGTAAACTAAATATCAACTGTACGTTTATGACTCGTCGTTAGTAAACTATATATCAACTTTACGTTTATGACTCGTCGTTAGTAAACTATATACCAACTGTACGTTTATGACCCGTCGTTAGTAAACTATATATCAACTTTACATTTATGACTCGTCGTTAGTAAACTATATATCAACTTTACGTTTATGACTCGTCGTTAGTAAACTATATACCAACTGTACGTTTATGACTCGTCGTTAGTAAACTATATATCAACTGTACGTTTATGACCCGTCGTTAGTAAACTAAATATCAACTGTACGTTTCTGACTCGTCGTTAGCAAACTATATATCAACTTTACGTTTCTGACTCGTTGTTAGTAAACTATATATCAACTGTACGTTTATGACCATATAGTTTACTAACGACGAGTCATAAACGTACAGTTGATATATAGTTTACTAACGACGAATCAACTGTACGTTTATGACTCGTCGTTAGTAAACTATATATCAACTGTACGTTTATGACTCGTCGTTAGTAAACTAAATATCAACTGTACGTTTATGACTCGTCGTTAGTAAACTATATATCAACTTTACGTTTATGACTCGTCGTTAGTAAACTATATACCAACTGTACGTTTATGACTCGTCGTTAGTAAACTATATATCAACTTTACATTGATGAAACTTGACGTCTTCAGCCAGAAGATAAAATAAATAAAATGCAATCAATGATTCTTGCACCCCCACCCCTCCCGCTGGACGTTAAAATTCGGATTTCGATACCAGCGGTAAGCACAGTAAAATTGCTCATTGTGTAGCTTTGTGTTTAATAACAAACAAACAAAACTTTGACTATCTTACAGAATTACTGAATAACCTCACACTTTATAAACCTCACAGTGTATCTGTCAAACACTGTTCCTCTTCTAAAGTGTTTCAGCTGTTTTGTGGTCTGTGGTGTCACTCATAGTTTATCTGTCAAACACTGTTCCTCTTCTAAAGTGTTTCAGCTGTTGTATGGTCTGTGGTGCCACTCTTAGTTTATCTGTCAAACACTGTTCCTCTTCTAAAGTGTTTCAGCTGTTGTGTAGTCTGTGGTGTCACTCTTAGTTTATCTGTCAAACACTGTTCCTCTTCTAAAGTGTTTCAGCTGTTGTGTGGTCTGTGGTAGTGTTTGACAGATAAACTAAGAGTGACCCACACAACAGCTGAAACACTTTAGAAGAGGAACTTCTGTGGT
>NW_013671560.1:39805-40647 GCF_000517525.1 Limulus polyphemus
CTCTTAGTTTATCTGTCATACACTGTTCCTCTTCTAAAGTGTTTCAGCTGTTGTATGGTCTGTGGTGCCACTCTTAGTTTATCTGTCATACACTGTTCCTCTTCTAAAGTGTTTCAGCTGTTGTATGGTCTGTGGTGCCACTCTTAGTTTATCTGTCAAACGCTGTTCCTCTTCTAAAGTGTTTCAGCTGTTGTGTGGTCTGTGGTGTCACTCATAGTTTATCTGTCAAAGACTGTTCCTCTTCTAAAGTGTTTCAGCTGTTGTATGGTCTGTGGTGTCACTCTTAGTTTATCTATCAAACACTCTTCCTCTTCTAAAGTGTTTCATCTGTTGTATGGTCTGTGGTGTCACTCTTAGTTTATCTGTCAAACACTGTTCTTCTTCTAAAGTGTTTCAGCTGTTGTGTGGTCTGTGGTGTCACTCATAGTTTATCTGTCAAACACTGTTCCTCTTCTAAAGTGTTTCAGCTGTTTTGTAGTCTGTGGTGTCACTCTCAGTTTATCTGTCAAACACTGTTTCTCTTCTAAAGTGTTTGAGCTGTTGTGTGGTCTGTGGTGTCACTCTTAGTTTATCTATCAAACACTGTTCCTCTTCTAAAGTGTTTCAGCTGTTGTGTGGTCTGTGGTGTCACTCTTAGTTTATCTGTCAAACACTGTTCTCTTCTAAAGTGTTTCAGCTGTTGTGTGGTCTGTGGTGTCACTCTCAGTTTATCTGTCAAACACTGTTCTTCTTCTAAAGTGTTTCAGCTGTTGTGTGGTCTGTGGTGTCACTCTCAGTTTATCTGTCAAACACTGTTCCTCTTCTAAAGTGTTTCAGCTGTTGTGTGGTCTGTGGTGTCACTC
>NW_013671560.1:41647-53507 GCF_000517525.1 Limulus polyphemus
ATAGTTTATCTGTCAAACACTGTTCCTCTTCTAAAGTGTTTCAGCTGTTGTATGGTCTGTGGTGTCACTCTCAGTTTATCTGTCAAACACTGTTCTTCTTCTATATCAGCTATCAGCTATATCGAAGTAAATATTTCAATAAATCAGTAGATTCACACAAATCTGAACAAAACCCATATCAAAAGGCCCAAAATGAACAGTTATAGGTACATATTGGGTCATTAAAACACCGGAAATAAAGAGTTCCAGGTACAACATGGATCACTATAACATCGGAAATTAAAAGTCACGTGTACAAGATGGGTCACTATAACGCCGGAAATGAAGAGCCCCAGGCACGAGATGGGTCACTAAAACGCCGGAAATAAAAAGTTCCAGGTACATCTTGGGTCACCATAACACCGGAAATGAAGAGTTATAGGTAGAAGTTGGGTCATTATAACACCGGAAATGAAAAACAAGTTCCTATTTAGACTAGAAAATTAGGATATAAAACTGCAGGACACGTGCTTGTAATTATTCTCTACTACAGAGGGTTATGAATATGAAAACCAACAAGTCACGTTACAATCACAAACCATATAAAGTTGCGGTATGTTTTATCGTTGTATAGTAATGTAATACCACCAAATGTTGACCGTTTTTAGTAACGGTATGGGTTATGAACATGAAAACCAACAAGTCACGTTACAATCACAAACCATATAAAGTTGCGGTATGTTTTATCGTTGTATAGGTAATGTAATACCTCAAAATGTTGACCGTTTTTAGTAACGGTATGGGTTATGAACATGAAAACCAACAAGTCACGTTACAATCACAAACCATATAAAGTTGTTTTGACATTGTTTTATCGTTGTATAGGTAATGTAATACCACCAAATGTTGACCGCTTTTAGAAACGGTATGCAACAGTCCTTTCCGACATTCAAACATTCAGGTAATAAATATCGGGGATTTAGAATTTCTAAGACGGGGGTATCCCTTCTTCTGAATGGTATTGGAACGTAAGTGGCAAAAGTCGTCCACATGACTCAGGCAAAGGTATTTAAATTAACCCCCACTTCCACTCCTTCCCCATTCAACCACTGCATACCTCTAAAGAATGAAAGAGGTGTTCATGTTATTTAAAGATATACCAGTCAAATTGGTGGGATCAATCTATTAAAATAAGCGCTACGAAACCAATGTCCTCTTACACTAGATGGATTATGCAAAGCAAGCAGATAGGCGTGTTGTGGGTTGGACATGACAGCCTTAAGACAGAGATTTTTCCAGTGAAAACTATGTTGTATGACTGTATATTCTCAAGAGGCACACTTGTCATCGCATGACCAAACGTGATGATATGGACTGTATCGACGTCGCAAGACTCCAAAAATCATATTTATATATAACGTACTAAACCCCTGTATTAGTGCAATTAAAACATCTAGTTAACCGTTTATAGTACTAATGTGGGTAAAACACTAAATTAACCGTTTATATTATTAATGTGGGTAAAACATCTACTTAACCGTTTATAGTACTGATGTGGGTAAAACACCTAGTTAACCGTTTATAGTACTAATGTGGGTAAAACATCTAGTTAACCGTTTATAGTACTGTGTTTTACCCACATCTGGTTAACCGTTTATATTATTAATGTGGATAAAACACCTGGTTAACCGTTTATAGTACTAATGTGGGTAAAACACTTAGTTAACCGTTTATAGTACTAATGTGGGTAAAACATCTAGTTAACCGTTTATAGTACTGATGTGGGTAAAACACCTGGTTAACCGTTTATAGTACTGATGTGGGTAAAACACTTAGTTAACCGTTTATAGTACTAATGTGGGTAAAACACTTAGTTAACCGTTTATAGTACTGATGTGGGTAAAACACTTAGTTAACCGTTTATAATACTAATGTGGATAAAACACCTAGTTAACCGTTTATATTATTAATGTGGATAAAACACCTAGTTAACCATTTATAGTACTGATGTGGGTAAAACATCTAGTTAACCGTTTATAGTACTAATGTGTGTAAAACACCTAGTTAACCGTTTATAATACTAATGTGGATAAAACACCTAGTTAACCGTTTATATTATTAATGTGGGTAACACATCTAGTTAACCGTTTATAGTACTGATGTGGGTAAAACACTTAGTTAACCGTTTATAATACTAATGTGGATAAAACACCTAGTTAACCGTTTATAGTACTAATGTGGATAAAACACCTAGTTAACCGTTTATAGTACCGATGTGGGTAACACATCTAGTTAACCGTTTATAGTACTGATGTGGGTAAAACACTTAGTTAACCGTTTATAGTACTAATGTGGGTAAAACATCTAGTTAACCGTTTATAGTACTAATGTGGGTAAAACACTTAGTTAACCGTTTATAGTACTGATGTGGATAAAACATCTAGTTAACCGTTTATAGTACTGATGTGGGTAAAACACCTGGTTAACCGTTTATATTATTAATGTGGATAAAACACCTGGTTAACCGTTTATAGTACTAATGTGGATAAAACACCTAGTTAACCGTTTATATTATTAATGTGGATAAAACACCTAGTTAACCGTTTATATTATTAATGTGGATAAAACACCTAGTTAACCGTTTATATTATTAATGTGGATAAAACACCTAGTTAACCGTTTATATTATTAATGTGGATAAAACACCTAGTTAACCGTTTATAGTACTAATGTGGATAAAACACCTAGTTAACCGTTTATAGTACTGATGTGGGTAAAACACCTGGTTAACCATTTATAGTACTAATGTGTGTAAAACACCTAGTTAACCGTTTATAATACTAATGTGGATAAAACACCTAGTTAACCGTTTTTAATACTAATGAGGGTAAAACACCTAGTTAACCGTTTATAGTACTAATGTGGATAAAACACCTAGAGGTGTTTTATCCACATTAATAATATAAACGGTTAACTAGGTGTTTTATCCACATTAATAATATAAACGGTTAACTAGGTGTTTTATCCACATTAATAATATAAACGGTTAAAGGTGTTTTATCCACATTAATAATATAAACGGTTAACTTATAAACGGTTAACTTTATTAATGTGGATAAAACACCTAGTTAAATTAACTGCAAGTAATGACATATTTGTTTATAAAATAAAGAAGCTTGGTTAATTTTCAGTTCATAGTTCTGATATAACGTATTATTATTGTTTTTCCTTAAATTACGTAAAAACTTACCCAATATGTTTCTAATATATGATTTTGTGCTCACCTCTTCGCTGATCACGTGCTGTTTTTCTACCACAACCTCCCAAGTCCAGTTCTTGTAACAGTAAACAAAATGTGTTAAAATAATATATTCTCCGTTATGTTACAATTAAAGCCTGTAGCATTGAAACTCTGAAAAGTGACGTTGTTCACGTAGTTGACATAGTAAAAAACGAAACACGAGTGGCTCCGTCTACTGGACTAAATATCTGCGAACATGTGGAGGTAGCCTTTTCTAAAGTACTGAACGGAGCGCCCTGGCCACGTGATGGTTGCACAAAGAAACTCGGTTGAATTTATGTAGAACACACTTTGGTCGGACCAAAAAACTAAACGAAGCTGTGTAGATATATTGATTGGTTGAATTATTATATGTTAAAAAGTTATTCGATCATTTTTTGAATACATTATAGTTTATTACTTAGGGTAAGTGATTGTTGTCAAAATCAGATTTTTCAGTAATGCAAACATTTTGACTTTAATTATGTTGTTCTAAATCAGAGGGGGAGTATATGTGACATACCACCAATAAGAATCGTGTCATCTGTTTCCAAGTGTGAAACAGACAAACACGAGATTTCACGCCTCAAGTAAGGCCCTAATAAACTGTAGCTATTATAAGCATATCATCTATTATATATATATTCGTGGCATGGAAATATGAGTAGGTTTTGGTTTGGTTTTTGATCCGGTTCACTAAACCGCGTTGCGACGATTCAAAATAACGAGAAGCGACTAACATCGATCGAATTTTTCGTACGGTTTTAGAATAAATACGTTAACCGTATTAACTGTGGAATGTCAAAAGAAATTCCGTAGAGGTTTGTGAAGGTGATCCTTGAAAAAAGAATACAACTTAACGATTTACACAAAAACCTAAATCTTGAAACTGTATCGAAAACGGTATTATCCACCAAGAAAGAAACATCGCGCTCGACTCGTAAATCTGAGGGTCGCGGGTTCGAATCCCCGTCCCACCAAACATGCTCGTCCTTTCAGCCGTGGGGGCGTCATAACCAATCCCACTATACGTTAGTAATAGAGAGCCCAAGAGTAGGCGGTGGGTGGTGATGACTAGCTGCCTTCCCTCTAGTCTTTTCTGCTAAATTAGGGACGGCTAGCGCAGATAGCCCTCGTGTA
Source organism: Limulus polyphemus (assembly GCF_000517525.1). Lineage (NCBI taxonomy): Eukaryota > Metazoa > Arthropoda > Merostomata > Xiphosura > Limulidae > Limulus > Limulus polyphemus. Next base: position 46,047 of record NW_013671560.1, read on the forward strand.
GCTTTGGACGAAATTCAAAACAAACCAAATCGTAATATACTTCATATTCGATAATAGACGTACCAGATAAAAAAATCATTCATTCAGAGGGTAGCCCGCACTATACCGAGTGGTGAGGGGGGTCTCCCCCCCCCCCCAAATGTGGACCTTTTCTACTACACAAATAATTTAAGTGATTTTCATTAAAGTGAAATTTTTATTTAAAAACAAAAATGAAAATATAGTGGAACTTTTAGACTTTTTAGGATATTTGAGTGGTCATTCTACACACCCCCCTTCACCACTGTCACTCCTCTGACATTATAGCGCAACTAAATAAAACATCTATATTCTATTATGTATTACTACGAGATTTATGGAAACTCGTAAGTGGTAAAAGATGAAGAGACGCCAGTTTAACTTCCACTAATACATATAGATGGCGTCTACTTCTTCGTCTTTGAGGGTTTTTGTTACTTCACAGATGTATCCTCATATGACATTAAGAAACATCCCGTAGAATGTGTAGCGAAGGTCACGTGGAATTGTTTTTCCTTGCCGCGTGTTTACACGTATTTGTAACGGTATTCAAGCTTATTAATTCAATAGCATCCTTCAACGTGTACCGGTAAAACCAGTTAGGCCAGGTTAGTCGTGTACGATGGTCTTAAAAAGAACAACAAGCACGTGAAATGTATCAAATAAGTTACTCAGTAAAAGTTGTATATCTACTCATCAGAAATAATAAAAGCATTGTATACGAGAAAACATCGAATCCTTTGTATTTTCCTCTTAGATAAATAAATAAATACTAGTTCCATGCCAGTCTTTCAACAAGTTTCTACTTCAGCAGTAAACTGTTAATCTGTTCTACGGGGACAGTCCGTAGAGCATAAAAACTTTACATTGAGAATCAAATACATACATATTGTTAAGTTTTTTGTTCTAGCTGTAATTATTTTCGAAAGGATTAGTTAAGAACTTGATGTGCGGGTTCGAATCCCATCTCCAACCACGAGGGGGTGGGGGGGGGTATAATGTGTCTGTCGATCCCACTTTTTGTTGGTAAAAAGTAACTCAAGAGTTGGCGGCGGGTGGTGTTGATTAACTGCCTTCCTCAACAAAAAGACAGACAAACTTTCTAAAAACATCAAACACAAGTATATAACGATCTGTTATCTGGTAGGTCGGCATTATAAGGAAAATTTGTCTGTCTGTCGGTATGTGTGTTGATTTAGAAAGTTCCAAATGCCAACACGTTTTCGTCTTGTTTTTCTAAGGAGATTTATAGCTTCGTATTTGATATATTTAAATAAAAAGTACACGAATACATGAATTATTTTTATATTTAATTTACCTTCTTCAAGTCGGTAAACTAAGATTACTTTATTATCTCCAGTTCAACCACCCTTCTTGTAGAAAAAAAAATGCTTTAACATCTTTCTTTGGCTTTATAAGAAACACACTGTGATTGGATGAGGAACATAAACGCCTGGAATAAGTATTTTCTGATAGGCTATAACTAGAAACATGAACAGGGGTAAAGGGGTCAGTAGACGAAAGTTAGTGAAACTGCCGCAAGGAGAACTGAAACAAGAACGAGACACGCCCAATCTATATTACAGTTCCCATTTAATGTACTAAGATTATATAAGAGAGAGACGGCGTCAGAGGTCGCCATGATCTCCAAACCTAAAGTTAACACTAAATAATCAATGTATTTGAAAGAGGTGGGCTTAGGAAATTGTTCATTTTAAGGGTTGTGATGGATACCTGAATAACCTTATGCTGTCACACGATAACATGTTAATAACGTTTTAAACATCACTTAGTTTGAGATTTATTCACGGTACCTACCTCATTTGTATAAAGAAGTGAGTGGGTTTTCTTTAGGTATTATACTTTTAATTATTAGGGTTAACAATTTAGCTTGGTTTGAGAACTGAAAGTGTACACTTTATGGGAAATAAGTTTTTGTAAGATATATCAATAAATGAATAGGCTTCGAACGCAGTTTTGCCGTTAAGGTTTTCTTTAGGTATTATACTTTTAATTATTAGGGTTAACAATTTATCTTGGTATGAGAACTGAAAGTGTACATTTTATGGGAAATAACAAGTTTTTGTAAGATATATCAATAAATGAATAGGCTTCGAACGTAGTTTTGCCGTTATTTTATATTGAAAATTTCTATTTGTTCATGAACCAAGGTGGTAAACTCTACAACTTAGAAAAGTTAAGGCAGCTAGTCAACATCACCCACTACCAACTCTTGGGCTACTACAATCGAATAGTGGGATTGACCATCACATTATAACAGTCTTATGGCTGAAAGGGCGAGCATGTTTGATGATGAAATTCGAATCCGTGGCTCGCAGATTCAAGTCCAGTGCCCTAACTACCAGTATATGCGAAGTCTATTAGAGGTGTAGCCTGTATGGCAGGTGCCAATCCTAGCTTTTTTAAATGTCAACTAGGACACTTGTATTGGATTATACCGTGTAATCCAACCTACATGCAAAGTCTATTAGAGTTGTAGCCTGTATGGCAGGTGCCAATCCTAGCTTTTTTTTAAATATCAACTAGGACACTTGTATTGGATTATACCGTGTAATCCAACCCACATGCGAAGTCTATTAGAGTTGTAGCCTGTATGGCAGGTGCCAATCCTAGCTTGTTTAACTATCAACTAGGACACTTGTATTGGATTTTACCGTGTAATCCAACCCACATGCAAAGTCTATTAGAGGTGTAGCCTGTATGGCAGGTGCCAATCCTAGCTTTTTTAAATATCAACTAGGACCCTTGTATTGGATTATACCGTGTAATCCAACTCACATGCAAAGTCTATTAGAGTTGTAGCCTGTATGGCAGGTGCCAATCCTAGCTTTTTTAACTATCAACTAGGACACGTGTATTGGATTTTACCGTGCGATGTGTGGGAATACAGTTTTTTTTGTACCATGATCTATAAAGTGGTACAATTTTAATAGGATGGAGTTTTATTACTTATTTTTAGTTGGATTTCGGAAGCTTTAATCTAGCAAAGATGGCCGACGTTGGTTTTATCCAACTAGCCACTGTATTAGAATTTTCCTTTAACTTCACTACTGATTCAAATAATTCTTCAGTCAGTATTTTGTTTGATTTGTTCAATGTATAATGAAATATTCTATCGTTATATATCTTGCATTGTCTTCTCTCTGTCACTAGTTGTTACCAACCAATTCCTCGAATCTCTTGTTACTATGAGTTATAACTATCTGTGAGTTTTTTTTAATCACAATGTATACTGTTTTCCTTTTAGGAGTTTGTTTAGTTCTTCCAAGTTGTTGGTTCATATTCAACACTGTGTTTATGATACATGCAAGGAAGATGTAGCTGTTGGATAAGTTCGACCAACTGGAGTACCATTTAAATCCTTACAGAGCAGACTGTGACCTACGAGTACGTGATTGAACCTGGATACAGCAGCAGTTCCTCCCAAGTATTTCAGTATAAAGGTTATGTTTCATAGCCATGGATATGTGTCCCTGTTGCCACTGGCTTTCCCAGTCTGGCAGTGTGTGTAAATCCATTCACGAATTTGTTACACAAGGCATGGAATAGTGAGGTGAAATAAATATACCCACTGTCTTTCAAACGAGCAGCTAAAGATCTGGAGTATTTCCTAAAGTAGTTGCTTGGAATGTTTATCTGTAGAAACAGATGAAAAAAACACCTGCTACTAAGACTGGATGGTCCAGTACTTTGACAGTTAAATGCTACTGTAGGAGGACTCGGAAAGTAGCCAATGCAATAGAAAATCAAGCCTTACACCGAGCCAAGTTCAAAGCTTGATGAAGTGAAAACTTGGTTATCTACCCAAGTCGTACACCAAGCCAAGTTCAAGGCTTGATGAAGTGAAAACTTGGTTATCTACCCAGATTATCTGCCCAAGTCGTACACCAAGTTAAGTTCAAGGCTTGATGAAGTGAAAACTTGGTTATCTACCCAGATTATCTGCCCAAGTCGTACACCAAGCCAAGTTCAAAGCTTGATGAAGTGAAAACTTGGTTATCTACCCAAGTCGTACACCAAGCCAAGTTCAAGGCTTGATGAAGAGAAAACTTGGTTACCTACCCAGATTATCTGTGTTATCTGCCCAAGTCTTACACCAAGCCAAGTTCAAGGCTTGATGAAGTGAAAACTTGGTTATCTACCCAGATTATCTGTGTTATCTGCCCAAGTCTTACACCAAGCCAAGTTCAAGGCTTGATGAAGTGAAAACTTGGTTATCTACCCAGATTATCTGTGTTATCTGCCCCAAGTCTTACACCAAGCCAAGTTCAAGGCTTGATGAAGTGAAAACTTGGTTATCTACCCAGATTATCTGTGTTATCAGCCCAGGAGGGCATATTATGTGGATGTCCTAGTGAATGAACTTACGCAGTCCATCATTCGGACAGAGAGAACCAAAGCATTTGATTTAACTACTGACTGGATCGTCATTGGACGTGCTACAGTCCATATTTTGTGTTAACAGAATGAATCACAGAATTCCTTCTTTTGCTCAAGCATCTACTAGCAATAGGATGATCAGAGACAGAATATAAGAAATGTAGCACTAGCCAGGTCAAAGGTTTTGATGGTGGTCTGTTTATGTCGGGCAATAACAGCTGTAGCACCAACTAGGTTAAAACAGGTCAAATTTTGATGGTGGTCTACAGATCTGTAGTGGTCTGTTTATGTCAGTCAATACGAGTTGTAGGCCAACTGGTTAAAACAGGTCAAGTTTAGATGATGGTCTATTGATGTTAGTGATCTGTTTATGTCAGGCTATAACAGCTGTAGACCAACTAGGTTAAAACTGGTCAAGTTTAGACGATGGTCTATTGATGTTAGTGATCTGTTTATGTCAGGCTATAACAGCTGTAGACCAACTAGGTTAAAACAGGTCAAGTTCTGATGGTGGTCTATTGATGTTAGTGATCTGTTTATTTCAGCAATAAGAGCTGTAGACCAACTAGGTTAAAACAGGTCAAATTTTGATGGTGGTCTATTGATGTTAGTGATCTGTTTATGTCAGGCTATAACAGCTGTAGACCAACTAGGTTAAAACAGGTCAAGTTTTGATGGTGGTCTATTGATGTTAGTGATCTGTTTATGTCAGCAATAAGAGCTGTAGACCAACTAGGTTAAAACAGGTCAAGTTTTGATGGTGGTCTACGAATGCTTGGAAACCAAGGATTGCAAACTCTTTTCACTGTTGGTTTATCAAAACATACAAGTTGTCATCAACTATCAGTTTCCATTAAAATGTTATCTAAGAACCTCCTCTAGCTCTGTATCTTGAACATTTCATTACCTTTGCCCCCAAAGGTGACAGAGGTTATATTTTCACCTTTGTGTGTGTGTGTGTGTGTGTGTTTGTCAGCAAGATTTCTTGAAAATGGTTGAATAGATTCAAATTAAAGTTGGTATACATTTGGACTATGACCAAATTTAGAAGTTATTAGTTTCTGGTGGGTCAAAGTCACGGAAAAGCCACAAAAAAAATCCCTATCTGTTAAACTGAAGACTGATTTTTCACACTATTTTTGCTCTAGAACTATATAACTTGGTGAATATATGTAGAATATTATACTTTATTGGCCTGTCAAAAATGGTCTGTGTCCGTTCATTAGTACGGACATACAGACACATTTTTGTATGGAGAATGCACTCTACTGAGTGTCCCTCTAGTTGGGGATATAAGGAAAATACAGCTTTTATTGACTTCTATTAGTATTTGTCACTAAAAAGCTTAATTTTCTTTTTAATGGTTTTTATATTATGAACAAGCTGATGGAGTTTCTGTCACTGTATTTAGTTTTAATTTTTTTTAAGTTGCCAAGTGAAAATTTTATTATAGACAAATGTACTAAAGAGCTTGAAGTTGTATTTCACAAAAAAAAAAGACACAAATGACACTTTTGTTCAGAAATAAACTGGAATTTCACAATTACTTAAAGAGTCAACATGTTAATATTAAATTTACTGTTGAAGAACAAAATTAATTGGATTTACCATTTTTTGATACTAAACGGTTAACCAAGGTAATCTGTTTGAAAGTAAATGTCGTAAATCACGAACCCCTGGATTCATATTATAGGTACATTAATCTCTAAGCCGCACGTGTGGAAGAAAGCAGCGGTAAATCGTTTTGCAATAGGTTTCTCATATTTTAATTATAACTTATCCTGTACATTTCTACTTCTATCTAACAGATCCAGTATACTTCAAAAGTTACACAACATCAAGACTTCACAGACACGTTAAGGTTTTACTATACACACACTAAAATAAGCTGAATACTTTACTTTGAGAACCATCAGATTAAATTACCTTTAATGTTCGACCTCCATCCTTAAGAAAATCCATGTTCTTTTATATAATAAAAATATATCTATATATATATAATATGCTTTTCATCAAGTTCTTTTAATAACAACAAATTTAGACCTATACTGACACTTTATATTGTCCAATTAGTAAACATTGACCAGTGGACTCGCAAGGTTTCACCTGAGCCAATGAAAGAAAGATGGCCACTACCATTAGGTCTTGATAAAATGTGATTCGGGTATATTTAATCTTCTAATATGTTGAGCACTCCATTATCCAAACAAACAATGTCTAAGTATACTAATGGAGCATGACTATCTAAGCCTAGTTACTATTTCTGCCTTTGAACAACAACATATGCATCATATAAGGTAGGGCAACTAATCTAATATGATTTAACAATTCATACACAAATTTTCACTCTTTATATAGTGTCACTACCTTTTATACTATGAAAACAACAACAAAAAACAACATTCTCAATGCAAACATCTATATAAATCTTAATAACAACTCAAAATAGATAATCCTTAAACACTGGCAAGTTAAAAAAGAAACACCATACTTAGCTGTCTCATACTGGAAGATATATTTTTCATGTGATAATGTTGCACTTGTCAGGATGTTTTGTCTCTGTTGAAAGTGAGTGTTGAAGGACAAAATTTACTGGAATTATGTATTATAAAATATGAAAGGAATTGGAAGGTTAAAAACTAACAATGCATAAAAGGTATTACAAGTCTAGAAAGATTAAGGCAGGTTTGAGAATTTGTTTATTTGCTGTAAAGCACAAAGCTATACAATGGGCTATTTGCATTGTGCTCACCACGGGTATCGAAACCCGATTTTTTGCACCATGAGATCAGAGACTTACTGCTGAGCCACTGGCGTAAATAAGTAACTTAAGTTAGAAGGTGAGACTTACTGCTGAGTCACTGGGGGTTTTGGTTTGAGAAAGCAAGTAATTTAAGTTAGAAGGTGAGACTTACTGCTGAGTCACTGGGGGTTTTGGTTTGAGAAAGCAAGTAATTTAAGTTAGAAGGTGAGACTTACTGCTGAGTCACTGGGGGTTTTGGTTTGAGAAAGCAAGTAATTTAACTTAGAAGGTGAGACTTA
>NW_013671560.1:54338-58401 GCF_000517525.1 Limulus polyphemus
ATATCTTAAGCATGATAATCATATCTTAAGATATACCTGTAAGTTGGTAGTATGGTTTGTTAAATATGCATGTTTCTGTGTGTTTACTGTTACATGATAATCATGTCTAAGATATACCTGTAAGTTGGTAGTATGGTTTGTTAAATATGCATGTTTCTGTGTGTTTACTTTGTTATTGCAGTACAATAACAATGTTTTATATTTTCATTACATGTATAATAACTTTGTATTTAAATATGAAAGATCAATACTCGTTTAATTTTAAAATCAAATAAATAATGAAAATATAATTATACTTTTGAGGTACTCCTAAAGATTATATATCATCAAAACATGTAAAAAGTTTAACTGGAGGCCATTGACAGCTTCAATAAATATCTTAAAACTGTGCACAGTAAAACATTATATTTTAATTATATATATTTGATATTCATATGTGTTTAATGATAACATTACATATGTATATTATTTGTATATGAAATGTGAAAATACTTATTTAACAGACTGTAAAGTCGAGTTCTTTTCTGCAGGGTACAGCAGTTGTTTTGCAGCGACGATCAGATGATGAGCCCCAAGTTGAGGTTGGTCGATTAGGACCTTCTGATTACTTTGGTAAGTTATGACTTTAGATACAACTTTTGATGTAGTTAGTATAAAAGATTTTAAAAAAATCGAATGTGGTTTGAGAAAGCAAGTAATTTAACTTAGAAGATGAGTCACTGGGGGGTCTTGGTTTGAGACTGAAGAAAATTAAATTGTATTTATTAGACAATTTTCAGCTGCTAAAAGGTTGTTACTAGAATGTTAAAAAAACCAATATATTAAACATAATTTTATTTGTTTAAAGTGACTAGAAAATACTAAAACTAAAAAGTTGTTATATGTCCAATAACTTAAGACAGTAAAGAAAGCCATCAGAGCTTTAGTATGACACTAACAACAATTTTCATGTATTAAACTGTTTGACCAAACACTGCTCAAGTCTTTCACAGTATTTGCTGCCTTCTCAAAATGCTACATGACAGTTATACATGTGCATGTTTCTTAAATCAACACTTGAAATTCACATCTGGAGGTTATTTTAACTGTCAAAACAACTAAGTCAACAATGTTGACTATAGAACAGGACATAACATAGTTACATACGTATACAAAAGAACTGTATTTTTACAAACCATGCATTATTAAGAGTTACTCTATTTAAACAATCGAAATACGAAAATTAATATGCATGTATAATGGTAATTAAACTTAAAAGATAATTATCTTTCAGTTTAAATCTAAAACTAACAACTGGATTTCTTTCAATTCAAACTCAACAAATAATACCTTCAAATAACACTGCTTAGGTTAATTTTTAAAACCAATACATCAACCCCTTTCTGTAAACATCATGAATTTAGGGCATGTTGTAAAATATCTCAACTTCTCCCGAGGACATGGGCTCCGAGTTTCCTTCCAGAAAGCATGTGTCTGGAGAGAAGATATTATAGGGTGTTTAAATGACCAATCACATTAAGACCTTACCATTATATTAGGGTGTTTAAATGACCAATCACATTAAGACCTTACCATTATATAGCCCACAAGAATTCAAATCATCATGAAAAGATTCATAACTCAACAATTTAAACAATCTTATTATATTTACAAGTAGTCACCAATACTATTTTTAATAGTTTTTAATTTCCTAGTTTTTACAAAGAAAGATACATAATAAGATGTAATTAAATCATACAGAAACCTTTAAGGAAAATATTTCTCTGGAGTTAATCACACCTAGGCAGTAAACCAGATCAAATCACATTATAATCCTAAGTTAATGTTGGTTTTATTACAATTATGTTTTGGGTTTATAGTCTGTTGAATTATTCTAATTTTGTGCTTAATCACAGAATGAATTTTTTTTTCACATTTTCAGTTATCTTAATGGTACTGAAGTCTTAATAACATGTTTTTTAATGGAGGTAGAGGTATACTTTAATAAATAAACTTACAAACAGTGCTTGAAGTGGGAAAAATAGGTAGGCTTACGGCAGTTCTTAGCGAGTGGGCTCAAAAATCCCAGGACACACTTTGTGGGAAGAAAAAGTGGTGTTATGGGTAATTTTGATTTTAAGAAGCATAATCCCTCACTTCGAGCACTGATTATGAAATAATACAAGATTTACTTACTCTACACCGACAGTGAGATGAGACTATTATACTGAACCATATTGCGCTTCAGAATGTCAGCAATAGGTCCAAAAATTCTTTCAAATCTGGCTCGGTCCAATTTTATACACTTGAGTGGCCCATCTGCCTTGACTGTAGCAGCTCTAGGTCGGTCCAGCAGCAATGCTATTTCACCTGTAACAGATAAACATTACCATAAACAATTTAATATTCCTAACAGCATGAAAACAATGTGAAGATAATATTTCACCTTTCTGTAAACAATGTGAAGGTAATATTTCACCTTTCTTTAAATGATGTAAAGGTAATATTTCACCTTTCTTTAAATGATGTAAAGGTAATATTTCACCTTTCTTTAAATGATGTAAAGGTAATATTTCACCTTTCTGTAAATGACGTAAAGGTAATATTTCACCTTTCTGTAAACAATGTGAAGGTAATATTTCACCTTTCTGTAAACAATATAAAGGTAATATTTCACCTTTCTGTAAACAATGATGTAAAGGTAATATTTCACCTTTCTTTAAATGACGTAAGGGTAATATTTCACCTATGTGTAAACAATGTAAAGGTAATATTTCACCTTTCTTTAAATGACGTAAAGGTAATATTTCACCTTTCTTTAAATGACGTAAGGGTAATATTTCACCTTTGTGTAAACGATGTAAAGGTAATATTTCACCTTTCTTTAGATAACATTGTAAGTGTTCTCTTGAAAGTCATCCTTTCAAACACTTAAACATCTGTCATCACTTGTAAGCTTAGAAACTTAAACATCTGTCATCACCTATCAGCTTGGAAACCTAAAACATCTGTCATCACCTATCAGCTTGGAAACCTAAAACATCTGTCATCACCTATCAGCTTGGAAACTTAAAACATCTGTCATCACCTATCAGCTTGGAAACTTAAAACATCTGTCATCACCTATCAGCTTGGAATGAAAGAGGTAACAGAATATTTTCTCAATTACAACAACCAACAGTGCATGCTACAGACAATAACGTCAAGTTCTTGTAATGAACTGGCCACATGAATACCCAATATTTTAAATTAAATATTAAGTACATTAATGTTGTTTACTCTCATGATATTATGTCACATTGCTTCAACACACAGGCAACATTTTACATCTATATACCAAGTACAGTACTGCCAATTTCAGAAAACAAATAAATAAATATGTATAGTTTCCTACATGTATCATGTAGATAACATTTTAATATGCATGTTATAAACAGTGGTGTAAATTTATACAATGTGTTGTTTAAGATACCACTAAATCCTATACAGTACTGTTGTACACATCATCAATCCTTCATCTTTCAGGTCAATAAGAGATCAATGATAGTAAGTAACTGGCATTTATGTCCATGCTCCTTCATCATATAACTTGCTTTAAGAATTCTACCACTTTGATGATTTAACCTCTTTTGACCAAAGATGTTCATCTTTAGCCATTACTCGTCGACTCCACTTTTTCAGTTAACAATTCGTCTTCAAACACCATTGTTAAAAACTCCATGTTTAACTTAGGAAGTTATGAAATTAAAAACCTTGGTCAACAATCTACCTTTGATGCCTTCAGTTAAGAAATCTTCATTAACATTATTAACCATTCATTATCTATCAATCATCATCAATTAACAGTTCTTTAACACTTTTTGTAATTCTTCATCTCTCAAATATCTTTCATAAACACTTTTAGCTTATGCTCATTTATTCTTAATCACACATCATCATCATCATCATTTTCAGTTAACCATCCTCTATAATATCTCTGCCTATCCTCCTTTTAACAAATGCAATCAAAGTATCAGGTTACAGAAAATACAAAAACCCCCAGTGACTCAGCAGTAAGTCTCACCTTCTAACTTAAATTACTTGC
>NW_013671560.1:59290-60996 GCF_000517525.1 Limulus polyphemus
AGAAACATGCATATTTACCAAACCATACTAACAACTTACAGGTATATCTTAGACATGATTATCATGTAACAGTAAACACACAGAAACATGCATATTTACCAAACCATACTAACAACTTACAGGTATATCTTAGACATGATTATCATGTAACAGTAAACACACAGAAACATGCATATTTACCAAACCATACTACCAACTTACAGGTATATCTTAGACATGATTATCATGTAACAGTAAACACACAGAAACATGCATATTTACCAAACCATACTACCAACTTACAGGTATATCTTAGACATGATTATCATGTTGTAATCTTTTATAAGAGTAAACTACATTCTAGAAATGACAATTTTATTATTTACTGTACACATAAAATCCAATCAAGGTAGTTATAAAAGACATGTATATTGGATTAGTCAATAGCACATTGCTGTAGTGACCAAAACTTTGATCTTTCTTGTACTAGTGGTTCCTTGAATGAAAGTAAAATCACTGATCAATACTTAATTAAAGGAATAATCACAGATCGAAGTAAAAATGTTAGAAATTAGTATGATAATAATAGTTCTGATCAGAGTAAGCTAAGTACTTTGGGCAAAACTAAAAACCAACCTTTCATCAGTATAGCTAATTAAATTAACTTTTTAAAGTTTCTACTTGTAAAGATTAGAATACACTGTTTCATCAGTTGGGTACCCGTATTATCAACTACATTATCGGCCATAATCCCAATAATATCTTACACTGTATGAAAGTTGACTGATATATACCATCTCTTCTTATGGTATAGAGGGAAACACAATAACATGCACAGTGTCACATGGTATGTTGAATGCAGCATTGGTTCAAATTAGATGTTTGTGAAGTCAAAATACTAAGTCTATAGTTTTGTACGAATAAGGAACTCAGATTACCAATATTGACAAGCTAGAATATAAAATAAGAACCTCTTATATTTTCTATTTGCTGAGATATCACTAATGTACTGAATCAAACACAGTGGCCCCGCTCACCTCTTTCCATTTTTGGAAATGGTTTTTTTATATACACTTACTTCTATATATGACATGTGAATAACCAATCGAACGCTCAGAATTTCCCCCTAGTGGCTTTCTCGGCCATTTTCAAATATAACGATGTCTAGAAACTTACTATGTATTATCAACTTCGCAATATCGTAGACATGTATGATCGTTTGAGACTTTTATACCAAGTTACATATGTCATCATTAAGTATATTAAGTTTTCTTTATTAGAATTGTTATTATACTTTATGACTATAAATACAACACAAGTTATTTCACTAAAACAAATCTATAAATAGTTAACAGTTAATCAAATAAGTCTAGGTTATTTTACGTACAGTTTTTAAAAACAATGCTTCCCTCACCTCTTCTATAATGAAGAAGTCATCACCTTTCTGACCTTGTTCTATTATAACATCACCATCATTAAACTTGACAGGTTCAAGGGCATCTGCTACCGTGAGTCTTTCCCACTTGTCTAAGCTTTCTGTAAACAAACCACACATGAGTCTATTATAACATCACCATCATTAAACTTGACAGGTTCAAGGGCATCTGCTACCGTGAGTCTTTCCCACTTGTCTAAGCTTTCTGTAAACAAACCACACATGAGTCTATTATAACATCACCATCATTAAACTTGACAGGTTCAAGGGCTTCTGCTACTGTGAGTCTTTC
>NW_013671561.1:0-2415 GCF_000517525.1 Limulus polyphemus
TGGCTCTTAGCAGAAGAAACAGGAGAAATCAAAGATTAACTTGTATATAATACAAGAATAAAAAACGCACTGGTCAGCTTCTTTCTTGTATTGCTAGAATCAAGCTCTCTCTTAACTAAATAGCAGCGAACATGCAGGATAACTAATAATTAGGTATACTAATGAACATCGCTCTTAGAGTTGTAAAACAGCTATTGGAATTACAGCAATAAGAAAACTACATTATCGCAAATTTCGGACACAACTTAAACATATCTATTTTATAAATTATGTGGGTGTGGTTTTATGATAATAAATTATCACACGTAGAGATAGAGATTAATACCAAGATGGAGTTACTGCTTGCAAAAATGTTAAGGTTCGCAAACATCATGAAACGTTAGGAACTTTCTGAAGCAAAAAACCAAGACTGTATTCTACAAGAACTTAGCCAGGTGTATTTTCTGTGTGACGTTTCTGGTATAATTTGTTATCCACATCGTTTAGTTGATTTCTGTATTTAAAATGGGCATGGAGATGTTTCAATCGGCAGGTTCTCGTACACCGCCGACCTTTATATTATCTAGTGTAATTAAGTATTATTACATGAAACAAGCTGAAGGATATTTGTAAGAAACAAGATGTGCATGCCGTGTTTGTTTTTGACGAGTTTTATACGTATAACATTTTCTAAATAATGGGCTATTGAGAGCAACGTCAAAAATAGCTGGCGGGTTCCTACACACCGTAAGCTAGCGTTCAACGCAAACGCCTAGCGGCCGTAGCCTTGACAGCTAGTCCAACGTAATTTGTATCTCATATGTAATGATAAATTGAAAGCTCTTTCAATCTCGCCTTTGTTGTACACGTGGATCTACAGCTACGATAATATGTCAAGTACTATTATGGTGAAGAGAATTGTAATATCGATTCATCACAGGTACCGTTCATAAATCTGAAAACAAAACAAATAGTGGGAATGTAGAAGTCTTTACCATCAACCGAATTATTGTTATCTTCCCTTGAACTTAGTGAAAGTCTGTAACAACCCTAAATCTCGAAACCAACAACTAGTTTGTTATATATATAATATACTATATTTTGTAAAAATAGCAATAACTTTACAACCCCCTTACCCTTCAAGTAAAGATGATTTTATATTTCAAGTTAGCTCAAACTTAGTATAATATTTAAATCTATCATTTTCATAAAGTAACTAACGTGTTGGATTTTTATGTTATACTTGACTTATTCACCGTTCTAAAATACTGTATATTTTAATAAGTGAATAACGTTGTATCGCATATGCTACTTTAATAGGCTTATATACGATCACGAAATAGCGCTAGTACAAATCTTTTTAATCGTAGAATAAATGATGCGTTATACTTATTGTTATCCTCACTTATATCGCTTAACAACCTCTTAGCCTTTATTAAAGTTGTATTATACTTTTATTTTATTATTTTAACTTAGAGAAACAGCTTTCAAGGCATATCAATAGATGGCGATGCTATCACTGTCTTAAAGTGCTTAAAAGTAGTGGTATTTTGTTGAAAACACTTATTGTATACATAAAATAATAAGAAGGTTTCAAACTTTGTTTGTATCAGATACAAGAAACCAAAGCGAGGTAACTGTCACTAACGAGAATATAAAATGAAGAAGAAAAACACACACACGAACAAACGGTAACAACACACACTATACAAAGTAAAACATTGTCTTGAAAACGGAATGAAGTACTTACAATGATAAACACCCTAAAAATACAACAATTACCTCTCCTACAATCTGAGTTACTGAAGCACTAATAACGCGTAACAGCAATTCACACTATAAAATAAACTAGCACGATAGTAAGAGACGTACTGAATTGCTCTTAAATGTATTTAAAATGTGTAATTACGATACATAAAACACAAGCAGTAACAGTGTCATACGCTGAGTAACAAGTACATGAAAACGCACATTCCGAATACTCCCGTCTCCAGTTGCCTATCTACAGGTTAACTCCTGTGCTGTCCTGATACCAAATATATTAATCTCCATGGTAATTATTCTGGTGTTGATTATTTTCATTTTTGAACGCTTGAATTCTGAGAGATGGCCAAGACCTGATTAATTCTTACTTATTGAACGCTTGAATTCTGAGAGATGGCCAAGACCTGATTAATTCTTACTTATTGAAAACTTGAATTCTGAGAGATGGCCAAGACCTGATTAATCCTTACTTATTGAACGCTTGAATTCTGAGAGATGGCCAAGACCTGATTAATTCTTACTTATTGAAAACTTGAATTCTGAGAGATGGCCAACACCTGATTAATCCTTACTTACTGAACGCTTGAATTCTGAGAGATGAACAACACCTCACTTAACCCTTATTTACTTAGCACTTGAATTGCGAGAGATGGCCAATACTTCATTTAACCC
>NW_013671561.1:3150-5044 GCF_000517525.1 Limulus polyphemus
AGATGGCCAACACCTGATTAATCCTTACTTATTGAACGCTTGAATTCTGAGAGATGGCCAAGACCTGATTAATTCTTACTTATTGAAAACTTGAATTCTGAGAGATGGCCAACACCTGATTAATCCTTACTTATTGAACGCTTGAATTCTGAGAGATGGCCAAGACCTGATTAATTCTTACTTATTGAAAACTTGAATTCTGAGAGATGGCCAACACCTGATTAATCCTTACTTACTGAACGCTTGAATTCTGAGAGATGGCCAAGACCTGATTAATCCTTACTCATTCGTGTATTTATTAATGTTCTCTGTAACCTCTCATTTCTTTAACAGCATACGTTTGAAGAAAACTTAATATTATTGAACTAAAGTAGCAATTGACGTGACATAATTTAAAAAAATACGCAACAGCTATTAAATCACGTGCATGTGATTAAACTAAAAATTCTCATTACATGCCAGGAACAACAATGATTTAAACAACAATAATAACTTATATAAGTTATATCCTAATCAATATATTTATACACAAGTAATAGCTATGAGAGGAACGGAATCCAGCAATGTATTTGTGTGCGTGCGCACAGATCATGCTTTATGTTTACCATAATTCCTGTAGAATTAAAAGTAAACATTTCAGTAGTTACTCTATTGTAACTTGGGAGGGATCACTTCATATTCACGGAAACTCTAATGTGCTTTATATACATCGATCTGTTACTTTTAGTAAACGATCCTTCCATAGAGCAAACAGTTTCTATAATAATCCGACAGAAACTACCTTATTATTTACTATTGAAGCTGCGGCAGCAAACAGACCAAACTTCTAACTTCCTTACGTAAATATTAATATATCAACTGAGAATGATATATTCTTGAACAGAACAATTCCCTGCAAGATTCACTTACTTTACGATACGTGTTGTTAAGTATTTCGGCTAACAGTCATGATCACTGGATTACTTAAATAAAGGACATTTAGAAAACGTGAAATTATAAATTTTTTAACGAAATTTATAATTATGACAGTTAGAAGACATCCTACTCTAAACCAATGATTTGCTTTCAGTTTAACAGATTAAGTAGTCAGTAACACATGTGTAGAAGCTGATTATTCGTCACATGATTTGACGTCTTTACCAAGGATGATTTGACGCCGACACCTGTACCGAGGATGATTTGACGCCGACGCCTGTACCAAGGATGATTTGGTGCCGACGCCTTTACCAAGGATGATTTGGTGCCGACGCCTGTACCGAGGATGATTTGGTGCCGACGCCTGTACCAAGAATAATTTGGTGTCGATGCCTGTACCGAGGATGATTTGACGCCGACACCTGTACTGAGGAAGATTTGACGCCGACAACTGTACCGAGGAAGATTTGACGCCGACGCCTGTACCGAGGATGATTTGGTGCTGACGCCTGTACCGAGGATAATTTGGTGCTGACGCCTGTACCGAGGATGATTTGACGCCGACACATGTACCGAGGATGATTTAACGCCGACAACTGTACCGAGGATGATTTAACGCCGACAACTGTACCGAGGATGATTTGACGCCAACACCTGTACCGAGGATGATTTGACGCCGACACCTGTATCGAGGATGATTTAACGCCGACAACTGTACCGAGGATGATTTGACGCCGACGCCTGTACCAAGGATGATTTGGTGCTGACGCCTGTACCGAGGATGATTTGACGTCAACACCTGTACCGAGGATGATTTGACGCCGACGCCTGTACCGAGGATGATTTAACGCTGACAACTGTACCGAGGATGATTTGACGCCAACACCTGTACCGAGGATGATTTGACGCCGACACCTGTATCGAGGATGATTTAACGCCGACAACTGTACCGAGGATGATTTGACGCCGACGCCTGTAC
>NW_013671561.1:5950-22739 GCF_000517525.1 Limulus polyphemus
CGCCGACAACTGTACCGAGGAAAATTGGTGCTGACGTCTGTACCAAGGATGATTTAACGCCGACAACTGTACCGAGGAAAATTGGTGCTGACGTCTGTACCAAGGATGATTTAACGCCGACAACTGTACCGAGGATGATTCGACGCCGACGCCTGTACCAAGGATGATTTGGTGCTGACGCCTGTACCGAGGATGATTTGACGCCGACAACTGTATCGAGGATGATTTGACGCCAACACCTGTACCGAGGATGATTTGACGCCAACACCTGTACCGAGGATGATTTGACGCCGACGCCTGTACCAAGGATGATTTGGTGCTGACGTCTGTACCGAGGATGATTTGACGCCGACGCCTGTACCGAGGATGATCATTTGTCCCATGATTTAATACAGTACCACTACTGGCTATAAACCAGTGTTTTATTTACAGAAAGTGCAATTTGTTATTCAGTTTAAAAGTTTAGGAACATTTTTATTTAATCTGTATTTCGACCAATAACGAAAGTGTAAAGCTAAGAGATACATTTCATATTTTAGGGAGAAAACGTCGATATTAATCAAATGTTCTTACATGGGCCCCGTGGTAGGCAGAAAAGAGATAGCCCATTGTGTAACTTTGTGCTTAACTACAAACGTACATGAAATATAAGAAACCGCCGTTATACGCTTGTATTTAGTTTGAATATTGATGAAGTTTTTAAAATACTTAAATAAGCACATCTGTCACTTTATTATAAGAAATTTGTTATTAAAATATGCCTCAAAACTAGAGTTATTTTTGATTCATCATCCGTTTAAGAATAATAAGAAGTTTGTTTGTAATTAAGCAAGAAGCTACACAATGGGTATCGAAACCCGGATTCTAGCGTTATAAGTCCACAGACATACCGCTGTACCACTGGGGGGCGGATAATAAGAAACTGAAATAAATTCAGTACTCAAAATTTGACACACAGTTATTACTACTTAGATGTTTTTGTTTTTATCAGTAAATTTAGAACTTTGATGAAAACACAACTTCTTTCATCATACCAAAAATATTTAGGGTATGACTATGAAAACATCTATAGAGGAATAAGTAAACTTTATGGCAAGTTAACTAAACCATTTTACGCAGATTCGGGTATGGTTATTATACTGGAGTAAAAAGTACTAAATATGCAATTTTGTACCCAATTACGGGTTTCAAGAAATCGTGATGCGACAGGAAGAGATTAATGTCGGTTTAAAAAAAAAATCTACATATAAATGTTATATAAAATTACCAACACAAATAATCTATTTAATGTTTAAAAGGAAAATGAAAAAAAAGGTTGATGTCTTTTTACTCATATCAGAAATCATTTCAAGTTGCACTATTTCTTATTACCTTTGGGGGCTATCTCAACCCTTCTCTCCAGGAGGCGACCAGTTTCGAACCATAAAGTATGGCTTACACGATCAAGGGGTCGTCTTAACATTTCTTCTTGAAAAGCATACATGCTAGTTATTGGTTATTATATAAAGAAACCTGAGCCAATTTTAATCATTTAGTAAATTTGTTTGAAAATATAAACCAAAAAGAATAAAGAAAGGATGAATTTAATTTATAAAGTAAGACAAACTGTTTACTAAGAAAACAATAATCAATGGTCGTGAAAATACGAATGCGCAAAATGGGAGGTTTACTAGCCTGCGATAAATAGGATAGTTGAGGTTTTAAAAATTGTAATCTTTTCTTATGAAAACACCATATGTATTCAATTAAAGAGTGGCCTCTTTCAAGAGCAGTTTTCACACGAACACGGAATACATTACCTCAAGTCACACTGCTGTGACACTGATTAGCCCTAATAACTGTAGACATCCATCAAGCACGAACGACGTGTAGTTTTAATTTTAGACAGCTCTTTTTATGTGAATAGAGATTGGTGGATTTACAGACGAGTTGGTTACACGTGAAGTTTCAGTGCATACAAGTACTTGCTCTGTTGGTGTTTTTTATTGCTTTTTTTTTGGTAATTTTTTCATGTTGCGAAGCTCCTATGTACTTCGGAATACAGACTAAATTAAATAAAGCAACATGTTTTACGTTATAACGGCGATATCTGTTTGTATAAAAGCCGGAGAAAGGATACTAGATTAATAAGATTTCAGAAGTGAATTGCTCAATATAAAGTATTTGTATCAGCTTATTTTCTAAAATATAACAATATTCCTGGTAAATACTACCTAGACAGCCCCTAACCTTGGGCTATCCAACTGATAAAGGAAGATCTACGAGGCAGCCTTAACAGAGTAACGATCAGAAACGCAGAGGTACAAGGTAGACGGCGGCTGAGCAACTCGCCAGCGGACAGATGTTAGGTTTAGCTCTGAATCTACTAATTCTTTCTAAGGGCTTAACGCCACCCCATGGCCCCAAACCTGTCCGTGAGCCGATTGTAAAGATAAAGACCGGCCAAAAGAGGGAGACGCCCCGTTGTCAAGATAAACAGACTCAAAGTATACATTCTTGCTAACAGCAAAGTGAAATGGCGTTAGGGGATCGTCTTCTCAGTTAAATATACGATTGAAAAATACATAATCATATATTATACTCGTATAAATCACTGTAAAACTGAATTTATCAAAGCATTTTGCTTTTCTACCGATAACTTGGGTTTCCACTGTAAGTCAAAGAATCTACAAGAATAATAAAGAAACTTTGTTTAGAAGTATGGCGATGAAATTGGAAAATCGTTTTTATGTACTTTATATAATGTTTCAGTTAGCTTCAGATTGCACGAAACTGAAAAAGACCGTAGTATGGAAGCTGACTCGTTCCCACTCTAGAAATAGACAGGAGAAGTCAGAATTATACCAAACTTCTTTGATGTTTAATAATAATAATTAAGGGCTTACTACAAACTCACACGAGTATTATTTATTGAAACCCTGCTAAATAAACCAAGTAATTTCTCTAATATTTCTCATAGAGGGCAAACTAAATAATCTATGAAGTAATTTCCCTGCATTTCTTCATATTTTAGCACTTGGAATTCGTGGTTAGAGCCAGTACTTAAAATAAATTATTCTACAGATATAAGCTATGTATACAAATTATAATGTTACTTTGGTTTAGCAGAGTAAACTGCATGCTAATTACTAATTTTTCACAGCAGGGTAAATAACTTTATAATGACGTTACGTTGATAACAATTGTAATCATATATATGGATACAAACGGAGTTTAACTTATCACAAAAGAAAAAAAAACATTTAATATATATATGAAATGATCACTTTGGTTAATTATTGGCACATACTTTATGTACATAATGGCTACAACTTCACTTTTAACTACAACAAAATACGCTTTATGTACATATCTATACCTCACATTGTTTCTTGATCAACCATTTATATTATCCCTTAACTATTTCTAATCCACACAAAGTAAAGTTTATGAAAGCCCGAATATAAAATCACATTACTACATTAAAAAGAGAATGTTGCAATTGATTTTCTTAACTTCATTGTTAAATAAAATATTTTTGAAAAGTTAAATTTGTTTGAATGAAATTACTCAATGCTCCCTTTAGGACCCTTACAATCGGTCTTCTACGAAGACCCTGGGGATTTAGGCGCAGTGTTAACAGTAGTGGTGCGTCTCCCTCACCAAAAGGGTCAGGAGTTTCTTACCAAATGAAGTTCAGTGTAGAAAAATTTCTTGCTAACTAATGATGTGAATAGTGTTTCTTGTCACATTAAATTTCCACGACAAACAGCGAGAATTCGAAAGTATGATCTTTCCTGTCTTTACACGGTGTGCAAAATGAACAAGTTCAGAACAAGTAAATTGATATTCTGGATTTAATTATGAAAATTGTTCTAAACGTAATATTTTAATTTCGAGATATTCCACATTAATGTTTGCAAGTGCCACATATATTAATAAACAGAAACGTGTAGTATTTCAAACAGTTAAACCTGTTTACTGTCGTGTTCATATCATGCTTCCAGAACGTTATAAACAAGTGAACTTAGGCTAAAATACTGAACACAGATAGTGCTATAAACCCACTCTAACTCTTACAGCGGGCATGCACGGGAGGCGCGTGAATATGATAATAATATAGTTAGTCAAGTTAGCGTAATTTCTACTGTTGGCACACTATGCATGTATCTACATTTATTTATCATAATTAATATCCATGCACACGTTTGAAACACTAGTTAAACGCAGTATTTTGTTCTCCATGATCTAATACTAATCTACTACTATTAGTACTAAGCTTAAGTTAAATATGTAAGAGAGTAAGGGGTAGTCGAGTGGTGAACAACACACCCACATAAGAGACGATTAATAATATTTATTGAACGTTTCGGAATACACAGCAAATTTCTACCTTAACTGTAAAACAATGATTAGAAAAGCAACACGAATTGTGGGTTGTTTTTAACTTTACAGCATATATCCTGTTCTAAGACTAAAAACAACACGCTTAACTTAAGTGTTAGGAAGTTCAAAATGTATTCTAGACGTTTATTATAGCCAGTTTCAAATCGTGTATTCTTATTCTTCTCCATCTTGCACTCATTTAGATGTTAAAGAAACTTTTACAATTTACCTTAGAAAACATTACTTTTCCTTCTAAATTTTCTTAGTTTAGTGTAATAACAACGCTACTTACCTAATAGTCGGTGTACTTCGTCTCTTCGTAAAAATAAACTGAAGCTACCAAAACAAACATCAGCTCCAAGACATAATATCACCAGTAATACGTGATACATTGCACTGGCTTCCTTATCTAAGTTAAAACCGGCTATTGTAGCAAGACTTTGAAAAATCTACTGTTTCTTTCGTTAGTCACGCAGTATTTATGCATGTGGGAAAAAATAAGCGTATTTCTGTGGCTCATATGAACCTTGAGAGATAAAAGACTTTATGAGACAAGCAGTCCGGATCTTGCATACTAGAAAAGTTCACGAAAGGTTTCTGAGCACGTGCCGCGAATATTACGCCATTACGCAGGCACTGGAAACAATCCGACATACAGACTGTTTGTCTTAACGAAACTTTGGATGATGGAGGCAAGGGATTGCCTGGTTAAAAGATCGATTTAAGCCGGAGATCTTTCTCTTGGAGTACCGCCAATAACTCGTGCGTCTGGTTCACTGGTCTACAACCAAATGAACTTGGATGGCGGTGCTACTCAGCTCTGCCCGTTGTCGTCACACGCTTCTACTGGGGTAGTAAAGTTTTAGGTCCGCTGTTCAGTGAACACGTTCCATATCATATCAAAGTTTCGGTGTTGTCAAAGCCAGGATTATACTACTTTAATATGAAGACAAGGATAGGTTCAAGGACTAATCTATTTGAAAATGTTCTTAATGAATATAAAATCAGTAGGTTTTTGGCCATCAACAGTCAATCGCACTAGAATGTCAAATGCGTGGTAATGCATCAGCCGCGGACGGCCGTGGTTAACAGCTCGTGTTCATTGGTCATGAGTTCCTCTTTTGTGCAATCCTGAATGGCTGCTCTAAAACTAACTGAAACACCTCGGTTATAAACGGTTTGCTTTCTACGCTGACAAAAATCAACTTAGCCCTTAAGTAACTAGGCAAAACTTAGACTTTACCTTCGTTCTTTTTATTTATTTATTTAAGTAGTTTTCACTGCAAATGTATGAAATTTCGATCTACAATTAATGAGCATCGCTAGGGATGGAGGTGGGGGGGGGGGAGGAGACGAACCCAAACTGCATTTTAATGGTCACGAAAATTTAAATCTAGTGAAGTTAAAAACTGCCGAACGTGGCGTTATAATCTTATATTTATAACCTCTTCCGTTTGTTAACGAGTTTCTTCAATCTGACGTGAGCATTGCTGTGGACCATGAACTGGACTGCTAATGACTCACGGCACTTAGGACTATAAGTGTTATTGATTTCAGAATCGACTCTCCCATTAAAAAAATTCCTGCCATACCCCATGTTCTAAATATCAAAAAGGAACTTTTAAACATTTGCAAATGCCCCCTCCGTTTTAGGATAACGGTAATTTTTTTGAAGCTGAGCGTGAAATCGAGATGGGCGTGGGAATAAACTCGATTCATAATGAACGTTGTTGTTGTTGTTTTTCAGAATTTTTGTGCAAAGCTTCACAAGAGCTAGCTGCGCAAAGCCATCCTTAATTTGGAACCTCACCCACCTGACTGATTCTTATAGCGCCCTCACAGTGCGGAGCACGTTTTTTGCGGTAAATGGACTCGAATCATTAACTTCGATCTATATTCTTAGTACACTTACTGCTAGGCTAGGGTGCTAATTCCAACTCTGTGATCTACATTTAGCCTAATAGTAAATGTACTTATAATGTAGATCACAGAGTTGGAACTAGCACCCTAGCCTAGTAGTAAATGTACTTATAATGTAGATCACAGAGTTGGAACTAGCACCCTAGCCTAGTAGTAAACGTACTTATAATTTGGAACTAGCACCCCTCTGTGATATACATTATAAGTACGTTTACTACTAGGCTAGGGTGCTAATTCCAACTCTGTGATATACATTATAAGTACG
The DNA here is from genome assembly GCF_000517525.1 of Limulus polyphemus. NCBI lineage: Eukaryota > Metazoa > Arthropoda > Merostomata > Xiphosura > Limulidae > Limulus > Limulus polyphemus. The sequence goes on from NW_013671561.1 coordinate 12,501, forward strand.
TTTACTACTAGGCTACGGGGTGCTAGTTCCAACTCTGTGATCTACATTATAAGTACGTTTACTACAAGGCTAGGGTGCTAGTTCCAACTCTGTGATATACATTATAAGTACGTTTACTACTAGGCTAGGGTGCTAGTTCCAACTCTGTGATCTACATTATAAGTACACTTACTACTAGGCTAGGGTGCTAGTTCCAATTCTGTGAATAGAAAATGAATACTTAGTTAAATTTAATTCTAATTAAAGTTGTTTTTTTTTCTTTATGGAAGCTATTCATAATATTGTGATTTCCTATTTACATATTCTTATGATGGATATGAAGAACTAAAGTTGGTTGCGGCCATAGAAGCAAACAAGTTTTCATTTCTTGCTGTAAATACCCGATAAAAGTAAACCAACATGTTATACATAGAGACAAGCAACTTGAATTCATTGTGTTTTGCTAAAGTTTCTTTATTGTTTGTATTTTTTTAAAGATAAAACTGAAGATACATCCCAGAGTAGATTATCGCTCAGTTTTCTAACCTTTACCGCGCGAGAGTCCTATGTTGAGAAACCTGTATATCTCATACATATTTCTTCTTGTGTTGGCGTTATCACATGGTTCCGTTCAATCCAACAAGGATTTATAACGCTAAACACCGGGTTTCGATATCAGTGATGGATACAGCACAGATAGCCCATTGTGTAGCTTTGCGCTTGACAACAAACAAACAAAAACAACAAGGGTTTTTTCAACGTGTTTCCTTTCAACAGGTTATAGTTAAATAATAATATATGTGACGAATTTATTATTATAGATTTATTTTAATATCGATGTTTGCTTGAATTAAATTTATATTTACAGGTGTACATAACTTATACAGTTAAATATATATTGCAAAACTCCCACCTATTCTCTAAAGTTGTAGAAGATTTTCGAGTGTAAGAATCAACAATATACGCGTGTACGTAAACTCTAGTGTAGCGCGTTAGTATTGTTACGTAATCTGAATTTTCGAGAAATTCTCTACACGCCTATAAATATAATCAACGCGACGCGCCAAAAAAGAGTATCTATCATTAGTTTGCTATAGTCAATGTGCTATAAACTTCGGAAACTATAACTATAATTGTGATTAGCGCTTATCAATAGGAAAACTTCAAATATTTGACCAGGAGCATTTACAAAGTTCGAACATTACAAATCATTTCACTTCAGTGGATTCACATCGAACATAGTGTTTTACGAAAACATTACCTAACTTCAACTGTGGAAAACTCGGCGTGTGTGAATAACGAAGGATAAAGCTAGCTAGTGCCCCGTTAAGCGAATTGTACTTATATCAACTCTTAATTAACTCATTCATCGTAAACCTTCGATAAGATATCAAGGAAGTTCCAGACTAGAAAGAAGACCTTATAATGCTTGTAACTTTGTAAATTTTTTGTATATAAATCATTGTGTGTAATAACTACTTGTAATAACTTATTGTAAATTGTATTGTTGTGTGTATATTAAAACGTATTTGTATTAAAATAGAAAACTGTGTGTATCAATCTTGTTGGCAAATATCATAAATTGGATACATATAGGCATTTATTTAACTACTAAATTTAAATTACAATTTAACTCAATTTTAAGCTATTTGAAATTCTAATACGTAACATATCCCGTAAGGGCAGATGGGTCTCTGGAAGGGGGGTGTCCCCTTATAAAGACTCGACATAGAAGGATTACGGACCCCCCCCCCCCACGCGAGTATCCTTTATCCTTAGTTTATTTCGGATCATAGATGAAAACTTAAACGTATCTAACGGCGTGAATGAGGTTTTCATTGCAGAGATCTCTCGTCCGGTGGGGAGTTATACGCACCACAGGTTATCCCAGACAGTAGTCAAGATGTAAAGATGTGAGTAAGTGTTAGAAAGAGCGAATAAAAGTCGATAAGGAAAACAAATGTTTGGTACATGTGATAAGGAAAGAGGGCTTGATGAATTTGTAAGATTAAGAGGAAAGAGACTGGAAGGAAGGACAACCAAGTAAGTATCTGGGCAACATTTTGAGTTTGTTGAAGTCACAAGAATAAACGGTGTGCTGCTTGTTTAAAGAAACAATGAACGAGAAGAGTTTGAGATCAAAGACTGTTGTCCCATGGACAGAGGATGATACATGATGATCCCGTAAGGGATATACTTCTTAAATAGAATCTTGACATACACTTATATTGTATATAATAAATATATATTACTCAAATTCTCACTTAATAAATGTCGTATTTCCTATGCAAAAGCACATATGGACAGATCAGTGCACATGTATATATGTACGTATGTATCTGTTTATGTAAAAGAAAAAGAAGAGAAAATAAAGGCATTTCCTCTAACTCCTTCAGCACCCTCTCAGTTACCCAACTGTCACAGAAATTAACAAAATAAAACAAACTATAAGCCACTGAAAGTATGATCTGCATTACTATCTGAGGGATCAACACGAAGGCAGTTTTAATGCGGTTCGTACAGTATTATACACAAACACACATGCCAGTAATAAATCGTGTTAATAAGCCTGAACATTTAAAGAATTCTCATTTGTGGTAAAAATATTTCCACAAAGTGTTATAATTCTAGTTTAGACCATGTATTATGCATAATTTGAGTTTTGGAAGTTTGTCGTGCAGGTTTTAATGTAATCCACACATTCTCATTTGTAACGATAAATGTATGAAACGTTTCGTAATCTGGTACATAATCGATGAAATAGATCTCTGAACTATACACGTTGAAACGTGCTTCTGCGGGGTCTATTTTTTAGTTGCATTTAAGGTGCTATTTGCAAGATCACAGCCGAGCTTGTTGTGGTGAAAAATGTTTTGTTGACACGATAAAAAAAAAAGTCTCGTGCAACCCCAAAGAAAATATTTCCTTTCATCATATCGGCGTCTTCTCAAGGTCAAACTATCACCTGCTTTTTTAATTCGTGGTATAGATTCCATGTTGTAAGAGAACCATAAAACTAAAGATTATGTGTTAATTATTTTTATAATTATCAAAAACGAGGTAATATAATCACCAATAATCATACTCGTTCTAGCTCATTTTATTTTGCACGTCATCCTGTTTATTTCAGTTTGAATTTCAAATAAGTTTTTGTTTCAGATTCAAGGTTAATTTAGTTTAGCCACAATGTTTTGAACTGTGTTCCTTTAAAAACGAAAAACACTTTATTTAATTAAAAATTTAGGAGTAAATGTATCTGTTTAGTAATTAAAGTAATTTCATGTTGACTATAACTGAAATTCAATAGTTCATCCTTCATAGCAGGAAATGTTAATCTAGACTGCTTACTGTGTCCTAATATTTGTTGTTACAGTCCCCTGGTGGTGATTTGTGTGTTATGCTGTCAATCAAACGGATTTGTTCGGAACTGGAACAGTTGGACATCAGGAAAACGAAAGCCACATGCACAACACATGCTACAACTTTTTACTTCTAAAGTCAATAGAAATTGGTTAAGAACAAAATTTATTTAATAAATCGATTTCACATGAAAAAACTAGAAAAAAATCGATCAATCGAAATAACTTCGTAGGAATATTTAACGATGTTTCTCACGTGTTAGAACCTCATATTCACCATGTTAACAAAGTTAATCCTTACATAGTTAGAATTTCGCAAATTTCGTCAGTGTGCCTAATCACTGTTTCTCACTTTAAGAATACTATATTAATCGAATCTAACCAGCACACAAACTTTTTTTGCATTGATATAATATCATCTAACCCACAATGTTCAAGTGATTCCTCTTATATAGTGAATATTATTAATTGACTGCCTTTCTTCACGTCATGAGAGGTTTATTGTATGAATAATAAATAATGGTAACTTTAATATATTGTTTAATAATTAGTATGTCCCTCCGGTAGGTCAGCGTATAGTTTCCGAACTTACAATGGTAATATCTGAGCCTTGAATCCCTGCGGTGGACAGTGTGTATAGTCCATTCGTTAGCTATCCACGAAATGTCCAACAACAACAACAACTAATTAGTAACGATATTACTGCCTGTTAAAGAAATAACGATGATTCTTATCTTCTACAATATGTTAACTATGTACCTATACAACATGATCATTGCCCGTTTACTTAATAAGCACGCCAATATCATATTACTATGTGTTTGTTAAATCATGGCCTATAAAATGTCCAATAACTGTTTATTAAATATCAATTTCTGTAAGATCTTCGCTATCTGATTAGTAAATAACAACTTCTGTAAGATCTTCGCTACCTGATTACTAGATAACGACTTATGTAAGATGTTCATTATCTGTTTATTTGTTTGTAATTAAGCACAAAGCTACACAATGGGTTATCTGTGCTCTGCCCACCACGGGTATCAAAACCCGGATTCCAGCGTTGTAACTCCGCAGACATACCGCTGTGCCACTGGGGGTATTCACTGTCTGATTATTAAATAACTAATTATGTAAAATGTTCACTACTTGATTACTAAATAGCGACTTCTGTAATATGTTCACTATCTGATTACTAAATAACGACTCATTAAAGATGTTCACCATGTCAGTTTACTACATAACAGTTTCTGTAAGATGTTCATTATCTGTTTATTTGTTTGTAATTAAGCACAAAGCTACACAATGGGCTATCTGTGCTCTGCCCACCACGGGTATCAAAACCCGGATTCTAGCGTTGTAACTCCGCAGACATACCGCTGTGCCACTGGGGGCATTCACTGTCTGATTATTAAATAATTAATTATGTAAAATGCTCACTACCTGATTACTAAGTAACGACTCATTCAAGATGTTCACCATGTCAGTTTACTACATAAGTTTGTGTAAGATGTTCACTACCTGTTTGCTATATAACGACTTCTGTAGGATGTTCATTACGTCCGTTTACTAAACTAGCATAAAATATCTACTCTCCGCTACGGGGTTCACAAGCTCTCTCATGCTTCACAGAGGACACAACTTAAGCTCCTCCACTATCTTACCTTTATTCTGTAGTTACTCCAAAGAAGTACCGTACCAGAAAACAAATACTGCTAGGACACCTGAATACGGGTGCCACATTTGGTACTGCTAGCTTGTGAGTGAGGCTATGAATACAGCATCAAACATGGCTCTCCCGGAATCCAATACCAAATTCGGGTACAACGAACCTGAAAACCTACTTCTAAACCCCATCATACCCAGATGACCTTCCTGGCGCGTTTTAGACCCCTTGGTAGAGAGGATACCCACAGGCCATCTCGAGTTCGCTTGCCAAGTTTGGTCCTACAAGCTCCAAAACAAACTGACAACGTAATTCACTTTAGGATAACGATATTTAGTAATAACGATGTTTGTAAGATGTGCACTACGTGTTCACTAAATAACGATGTCTATATGATGTGCACTACGTGTTCACTAAATAACGATGTTTGTAAGATGTGCACTACGTGTTTACTAAATAACGATGTCCATATGATGTGCACTACGTATTTATTAAATAACGATGTTTATAAGATGTGCACTACGTGTTTACTAAATAACGATGTTTGTAAGATGTGCACTACGTATTTATTAAATAACGATGTCTGTAAGATGTGCACTACGTGTTTACTAAATAACGATGTTTGTAAGATGTGCACTACGTGTTTACTAAATAACGATGTCCATATGATGTGCACTACGTATTTATTAAATAACGATGTTTATAAGATGTGCAGTACGTATTTATTAAATAATGATGTTTATAAGATGTGCACTATCTATTTATTAAATAACGATGTCTGTAAGATGTATAATTATTAGCTGAAAACAAAAAGACCCTACATGAACACCACATCTAAAACAAAAAGACCCTACATGAACACCACACCTAAAACAAAAAGACCCTACATGAACACCACACCTAAAACAAAAAGACCCTACGTGAACACCACATCTAATCTTCCACTATTTGAGTATACGTTTACTTATTTGTTCCAACTGGGCTCTCTTACTTAAAAGGTACTCAATATAGATAGATGTTATGAGATAAATACTTGAGACGTTATACAGTGCACAAAGTTTTGAAATGGAATATATCTTATTTTTTGAAGCTGTATATTTGAAATGTTTAATTCACACGGAAGTTTAGTTTATATGAGTTTCATGTCAGAAAAGGGCTATCATAATAAATAAGAAACAATTTACTAGTTTTGGTAGTTGTAATAGCCCTCAATGGAGGTACTTCCATGAAAGAAACAATTGTAGTAACATATAGATCGCATGTAAGTTAATAATTTACACCAGAAGCTACTGATAAAAAGTAGCACGTTATGTTACAGCCAATAACACTGATAACATGTCCGTGTGTTTTATAAATAAGTTTTTATTTAGTTTTTTTCTAGAATACGTGTGTGATTCCACGTCAGTAAATAATCCATACTCTTGAAAGCGAACTTCGTTGTCTAGTTTATTTTCTAGCTTGACTACTACAGGAAAGCACGTGAGACTTCAAATCTCATGGGTGATCGTAGTTTCAAATGCACTTTGCTTGAAATAAAAATTTGTAGATCGTGTAAGAGGTTTTATTCTTATCTGAAAATTAAATAAAATCTGGACAAAATAGAATTTCATATCTTTCTAAGAAGAGGGACTACTTTTATAGTTATGTACATACTTATATGTGTAATTGGATCATACGTCACTAGCCGTTTGTTACTCGCACCCGCTACATTCGTGAATAATAAAATGAGAAGAAGAGGAACTCGCGCTCTTCGAGCTACTGATTCAATTATTGTATTTTCCTTTTCTGAGGGAGCTTAACTGCACGTGCTAGAAAGCTCGCGTGCACGACGGTCCATGTGTTTGCTTTAGATAAAGAACAAGAAAAAGGAGAAAATCACACTGCAGTTAATCTGATCCATTCATTGCCAATTGATTTGTGTGCAGTTACACTCAAACATTAGTAATCCATATACCCTTACTCATAAGATACGACTCTTTGTTTTGTGATTTGTTTTCATGACATTAGCACTTAGACCAAAGATAATTTTTCATTCTTCGTTTACAGCTATACATATATCAGTTCTAGCGTATTTAGGTCTTTGTAGTCATAAAAATATGTTTACTTTATAAATATCATTTACGGTTGTACAAAGGAGAATGAGGTGAATTAGTCGTACAAAATGATATATTTACTCATTTTAAACCAAAGCAATTATATTAGATATAGTTGTATGTAGGAACTCTCTCAGAATAGTAGTTGAGTTTACATAAAATTTCTGCAAAATTCAAAGAGAATAACTGTTGATCTTGACAACATCAGTAAGAGTAGCCCCCCCCCCCCAGTGGCACAGTGGTATTTCTGCTGACTTACAACGCTAGAAACCGGGTTTCGATACCCGTAGTGGACAGAGCACAGATAGCCCATTGTGTAGCTTTGTGCTTAACTTCAAACAAATAGTAAGAGTAGTTAGATTTTTCGTATAAAATATATACGGTATATTTGAAGAATAAAAGTTTCATGTTGAAAAGAAACCCCTAGAGTTTTATCACAAGCACTTGGGTAATTAAAAATGTTTGATCTGAACATGTAACATATATCACTTCATCATCTTCAATCTATTTCTTTCATATATTTGAGTTGAAATGTAACATTTGTTGTTCCACCACCAGGCGTCAAATTATTCCAAACCTATAGCCTGTATAATTCCACCCTAGCGATTTTTAGGATGTCCTGCCCAGTTGTCACCCATTTTCTCCACTCTATGCTTGTTAAATTTTATATGGTCTCAAGAAGTGCGCTTGCATTATGATACTGGCTTTTAAACTTTACAAAACCAAACAGACAAACGGAAAAGATTCGAATTCAAAATGAACTCCGCAAGAAGAAATTATTTAGTTTTTCTACCAAGATGTAGTTTAATAAATTAGGCTAGCTACATAAAAAACATCTGCATGTACATTTTGAAACATTTACCGTAAAATCTCAAACAAATGTTTACTCCTCGTAGTTATAAATGGGTGAAATTATCAGTTCTTTCAACTCTGAGTCTTTGGATCTCCACTCATTATTCTCCAAAAGCAGTTGGACTTGCAGTATGTTGCAAAGCTATAAAGTTTGTCACTGCATTCCACATACCACTCCGTCTTTATGTTTTGGAAATAGAAAGTCTGCTCTTCCTTCTTTGGTTAGTTTATTTGGACTGTACGGCCAATATGTTCTGCCTTCTGACAAAGTGGCTGAGTCTGACAGTCAGCCTGTTCAACTGTGTTTCTTTTATGCTGTTCTTACTGGTGATTTGTTCCCTGAGTCATCTTAAGAATTTGGATATTCTCGATTGAATATACTGACTTCTTTTTGAAGATTACCAGTTACACTACCCACTATTTTTGCCAATATCTACGAATGGACTCAAAGTACATGACTCAGTTACTAAGCTACGACTTGCTACAACTCTGTCACTTCCATTTTCAGTCTAGACTATGATGTAGAAGCTAAAGAGTACACCGCTGTATCATTTATACAGGCTTGTTTAGCTTGTTGGAGGCCCTGAAATTACTGAGTTTTAATCGTCATCCTTTTTATTTCATCTTCTTGAGCAACTGGCCCAGTTCTCTTTCTTACCTGTGAATGTTCAGCTTTACTGAATCCCTAGTTATGATATGATCGGACAAATGATATTGCTGACGTAACAAACAAATCAACCTCCTTTGCTCTGTTGAGCCCATGTTCTTCTATACATGGATTCTAAACATATTATTAAAGATAGACTTCTTATCTATAATCTCCTTCCCTGTCTTCGCTTTGATGTTCAGTGGCGACAGTTTTTTTTAAGAATCTCTATTTACATTGGACAATGTCATAGTGAATGGAGACATTGTCCATCTTAATCGTACTTTTAGTTTTTACCTAAAGACCATTGGCCGTAATTGTTTTGTTTTATCTACTGACTTTATGGTTAACAGTGATTATATTTTTCTTACTGCTTTTATGAATCATTTACGTTCATATTTTCTGGCCCACTTCCAACGCGATTGTCTTTTTATCAATCCCTTTTTTTACTTACTATCCCTCTTCGTGCTGGAAATTGTAATTTATTGATGTGACACTGACCTTTCTGTTACTGATCTTTGATATTTTCAGATATATAAGCATTTATCCTTTACTTTAACTTTTAATTTGTAAAGCTCTAATTTGTAACAGTTTAGGTTAGCTGCTACACATAGATTTATTTCATTGTTGTGCCAATCGAGCAAAGAGTATCCTAATGAGTCCGAGAGCTCATGATTCACAACCCGTCAACGCAAAAAAAAAGAAATAAAATATGTTAACAAAAAAATTAAATCGCGCTCCGAACTTTAGGATATTGGGTGCGTTGTAAGGGTGACGGTGAAATCCAACTGATCAGTCAGACAAGATTAGCCCAAGAGTTGACGGTGGGTGCTGTTGACTACCTGGATTCCCTCTAGTCTATCGGCTCAGAATTAGGGAGAGTTAGCGCAGATAGCCCTTTAGTAACTTTTCGCGAATATCCGAAAGCAAAAAACTTTGTGCCGTTCAATTCACCATCATTATTATTTTTTACTATTGATCTCCTACGTCATAAAGTTACATAAAAAATATTTGTCTAAAATCCAGTTAGTTGTCATTAATTTTCTTAACTGATACTTTTATTCTACTAGATTACAGTGTCACGTCAAGACATTTGTCTACAGCTGAGGTATTTTGAAACCACAGTTTTAGGTTGTTAGTTGTTCAACTAGGTCATGGTGTCACAAAATAATATTTCTGAAATCCAGATATTTCTCGTTATGTTTTAAATATAGTTTTATTTTGCTAATTCATTTAGATTACAGTTCACATAAAGTACTCTTCTCCCACCCAGTTATTTATCAAGTTCTGAAATGATGATTTACTTTTGTCATTATTCACTTAAGTTAGTGTCACGTCAGAGTATCTGTCTGTAAACCAGCTATTTATCAAGTTCTGAAATGGTTATTTACTTTTGTCATTATTCACTTAAGTTAGTGTCACGTCAAAATATGTGTCTGTAGACCAGCTATTTATAAAGTTCTGAAATGGTTATTTACTTTTGTCATTATTCACTTAAGTTAGTGTCACGTCAAAATATCTGTCTGTAGACCAGCTATTTATCAAGTTCTGAAATGGTTATTTACTTTTGTCATTATTCACTTAAGTTAGTGTCACGTCAAAATATCTGTCTGTAGACCAGTTATTTATCAAGTTCTGAAATGATGA
>NW_013671561.1:23494-30030 GCF_000517525.1 Limulus polyphemus
CAGTATAGCAACGAAGATACACCACAGTAAATTTTGTGAAACCAGAATAGCAACGAAGATACACCACAGTAAACATTTTGAAACATGTATAGCAACAAAGATACACCACAGTAAACATTTTGAAACCAGTATAGCAACAAAAATACACCACAGTAAACGTTTTGAAACTAGTATAGCAACGAAGATACACCACAGTAAATTTTGTGAAACCAGAATAGCAACGAAGATACACCACAGTAAACATTTTGAAACCAGTATAGCAACAAAAATACACCACAGTAAACGTTTTGAAACTAGTATAGCAACGAAGATACACCACAGTAAATTTTGTGAAACCAGAATAGCAACGAAGATACACCACAGTAAACATTGTGACACCAGTATAGCAACAAAAATACACCACAGTAAACAAACATGTATAGCAACAAAGATACACCACAGTAAACATTTTGAAACCAGTATAGCAACAAAAATACACCACAGTAAACGTTTTGAAACTAGTATAGCAACGAAGATACACCACAGTAAATTTTGTGAAACCAGAATAGCAACGAAGATACACCACAGTAAACATTGTGACACCAGTATAGCAACAAAAATACACCACAGTAAACCAAGAAGCTTAAATTTTCTCTCCAATAAAATCCAAAACCACATCATCTTATTTTATTACTTTAGCGCTAATTAGAATGTTATTTAATGGAATATACATCTAGTTCACACGCGTCTCTCCCCCTGGTGAAGTATGTAGAAACTACAATAACTCACTGTGACTCCATAAGCTTTCGTTTTTCCAAGGAAGATGTGCGGGTTCTGTAAATATGTCAAAATATCACAAAATATACAACATAATACAAGCAAGTTATACAAGTTGCTACAAACTCCTTTTTTTACATAAAATCTGCGCCATAGTTTATACGTCACGAATTACAAGCTAAATGGAAATATTTTGTACAGAAGAAGTGCTATTTATCGATTTTGCGTTTGATGATATACAATCACGGAAACTTGCGTTGCATGAAATATCCTAAACTACGAATTAAAATCTAAAGAAACATCCTATTATTAGTTGCTAAGCAACAGAGATTCTAATCCTTCTTACTTGCGAAGGCCTAAGGTTACCACCCATCGAAGGTAAAGTAGAAGAAGATTTGGATTACACTCTAAGCCTCTTACAAAATGTGCTAACAAAAGGATGAACTGCACGCGGAAGAACGGAAGTTTTCCTTTATTAATAAAGGAGAGAGAGGATTTAGTCTCGAGAACCATTAAACAGCTTAAACCACCACTCCCATGCCTAGTAAAAGTTGTCAGGTCTTTACACACGTGTTTAGTTCCAGAAATACTGGATCAGTGACGTCTACCTACCGCCGAAGGATGATTATGCGCGAGTACTTGTATGTAGGTTCTTTCCCGTTTTGGGCAAATGCTGGTTACTGAAAGCATTCGTCGTTTTTATTGTTTTATTTAAGTAGCTAAGACTACACCAGTTGAACAGGTTCCAGGTGGGCTAATTCGATCTATTGTATTGTTTCACCCAACCTTATTAAGCCGGCCTTTTAGCATACAAATTAATTGATGATGACCTAATTTCATGAATGTTTATTGAATGCTACAGACTAACTTAAAACAACTTTTTTTATTTTGTGCTACTGAAATAATTTCCTAGGCCAGATGTAGGTATAATTTCAATTATTCGTATAGACTAATCTACTTAAGAGTAATATTGAGAAGATGATTTGTTTCGTTGTGATTATATTTTCACTGATCAGTATTATACATATCATTTATACCCACTATCACCGAGCTTTATAATAGATTCAGGATGATTTAGATGTGGTACCACTTTTTCTTTGTTTTCTCTTTTCATTCAGAAAAGAAAGTAACATGCAGTAAACACGTTGAAACTCTTCTTGATCACTCATCTCAATCAATCGAATGACTTCAGCTGACGGTTAGGACTGAGTAGAACGGAGTTCAGTAGCTGAAATTTTACCCAGAATCCTTTTCAAAGTATTTCTGTATCTATGCATGTGCAGTTGTATAAAGTTCAAGAAAGGGTGTTTATGGTTCGCTCAGTGAAAGCCTAAAGATGTACAAGCAAATAAATTCTACAGAGTTCTAAAACTTTCTCAGCACAAGGTTTCTTAGAATATTCCAAATCCTGGCTGGGGCCCTCCATCCAATGAATGTATAGATACTGAGTATCTTAACAGGATCGTACATTTAGCATATTTGTTAAGGCACCCAGTTTGAAAACCCCTGCTTTAACTCCGCTATCACTTTTATCTTTTATTTTTTTTTCTATTGACAAAAAAAGCCTCATTAATGAAAAAAAAATTAAGTCTGAAATCGTGAGAGTGTACATTCTTGAAATACTAAGTTGTCAATATAGCTAAGATGTGTATATATTTGATCTCCTGATCAAGATTGGAGGAAAAATACAGTGGCTAGTTGGTCTGGTTTACTTGGTTTAATATAATAACTAATCGCATTTACTAATACATATGCGTACAGAAACTTTCTGTCGAAATACTTTACGAGAACTGAAAGAAAATAACTCCAACAACTAAGAAATGGGTTAATATGTGTTAGAATACAATATTGTTATCACTTTCTCTCCCATGTTTAGTAATTTTACAATGTATTTAGTGAACTGTTTTTATTAAGAAATACAATTTTTCCATCTAAGTATATATTTAATTTATGTCTGTTTTACAGAGTCTATGGTGTTAATCAATAGGGATGAACAAACTTGTTAAAAACTTTGGCACTCCACATCAGACTCTTTCTTTCTCTGTGTATATTCTTTATATAAATGTGTATTTATAGGAGATACTATTAGTATATATAATTAAGTAACAACACATATGTTGTTGTATGCTTAAAAAATAGAGTAGTTGGAATACTGAAAGACAGCAAAGGCCAGAGGGATGCACGTGCGAGATTTTAAATGCAAGTTTCCGGTCGTAAATCTTCATAATGAGCAACAAACTTGCAGATAATCAGCGTATAAGTTGATACACGATGACAGTATTATGGAGTACTTCAACGTCTGAACTTTAGCCAACAACATCTTGGTACCAAGCTGTAATATTTTGTACGCCATTGTCATAAAGCCGGCACAAACAAACTGTCATATCATCGGCATTTAACAATCATGGAGATGGTATGTCAGGTTAGTGTTAAAAAGCACTGGTACGTTATTGTCACATCTTTAAAACATGATGTTATAATATTGGTACGTTGCAATCGTAACGATAGCGTGTTAGTGTTAAAGGGTGTGTACATAACTGTCATAGCGTACAGTGATCACGTGACTGAAGTGTCGTTATGGTCAGGAAAAGGCGTCAGGCATTGGTTTGCGTTCATAACAGATATTCCAGCGAGCTGTGGTGTAAACATAGACATATATGGTGTTAGTAGCAGATGTAATGTCACACGGTGGAGACGTCCCCTGTCTACGACATCAATTTGCTTTAAAAAGATAGCAAGGCTGATATTTTGAACACAGAATCCATCTGCATCGAATTTTTCCATAGTTATCCTATAAAACTGTAGATATATTGAAAAGGATAGTTGTGTGTTGGATGTTTGCCAACTAGAATGAGCCACACCAATACGTATTTGTCTATAGAACATAGTCAGTGTCATAATAAATGATTATAGTTTAAATGTATTAACATTAAATACTTCAACAGACAGGGAGTGGTTAGGTGCCGAATCTAAAGGTTCGAGCCGCGATATGCCACTGATCACACTCAGTACTTTGAGCCGCAAGGAATTACGAAGTTGACAGTCAAACATTTTGTTTTGTGAAGGGCAAGTACATGATAATTAGAGAGTGCTGCTAACTGGCTGTCCTCCATGTTCCTGAATCTTGAGGACTGACCTGGCCGTTTAGCCCGTGTATTGTATACGGTGCCATTCTGGTGAAAAATACTAGTATCAAAAACATACAAGCACAAAGCTGATCAGTGTTGCGTGACACTAATCAGAAATCGGTATTATTACCTTGGTAGCTCCTTAAATACTTTTATTGACTTGTTACATACAACGTACAAAAGTGGGTCATACAAGAGCAGATAAATGTTCGTGGAGTTCTATCCAATTTGTGATTCGTGAGTTGAAAGCTTTCAGAGGAATCTTTTTGTTCCCTCCCTCATTTTTTATTTTCTACACTGCAGGTTTTTTCTTCTTCTAGCTTTATCTTCCTGAAGATATATATATATATACAACTTTACTGAGTGATTCTTCATCTTTACAGTTATTTTCATGGTTTAGAGTATAAAAAAGATACCATATTTTATTGTTTTTGTCATCATAAAATCATACAAGTGTTGTAAATGCAAAATCCCTCTCTTTGTCATTCGTAACTTTCATAATCATTTGTTTCCTTCTGTTAGTATAGTTTCAAAATTCTTATTCAGTGATTGATTCATTTGGTTTAGCAGTTCGAGATATTTAATTAATACATAAAGTCAGTTATTTATAAACTATTCAATAAATTAGTGAATATATTTTGCAAATTATACTTTGGTAAGAATATTTGTTATAAAAATGATTTTGATGATTATTGACACAAAATATTATGCCAAAGCAAATGAAATAAACCTGTGTGTGTGTTGTTATTTTAGCGCAGAGCTACACAATGGGCTACCTGTGCTCTGTTCATGGCGGTGAATCGAACCCCGAATCTTAGAATTGTAAGTACATAAACTTACTGTTGACCTACCGACGGACATAAAAGAAATAAAAATAATTTTATTCAAATAGAGATAGAGCTCGTATAAGGTAGACACATTTTAAATGATTTTTGCATGGAGTTTTCGAAGCAGGAAGTAACTGTAACACCACTACTTATTTTGCCACCAGGAGTTCGGGAATAATTGGATATATAAAAATATTGGCCGGAATTTCACGGATTCTATAGCATTTTTTGAAAGTGTGTAAGAGAAATGTATCAGCTACACGCCACTTTCTATTGGACAAGCATTTTGAATTCAACCTTGAATCTTACACTTCACGGTCCTCACCCACAAAAATACAGGAGTAAAACAATTACAATAATGGGCATTCAATGCTGATAATTCAGAAGGGCGATGGTTTATGATACACCATTAGAAGGATTCAAACCAACGTCTCATGGGTTTCTATCAACTACTTTATCACTAATACCGCAACACTCGGTTTTATTCATTTCACAATTTTCTCAAGATCCGATAACTTAACTAGTCAAAAAACCTGTTCGATTATTGTTAATTTCATTAATTTTCTTAGGGTATTAAACACTCTAGATCCGATAACTTAATTAGTCAAAAACCTGTTAGAATATTGTAAAGACTCGGTATTCACTGCCTTTAGTAATAAGTATACAAAGCCATCTTCAAAATGTTTACTGTGGTGCATCTTCGTTGCTATACATGTTTCAAAACGTTTACTGTGGTGTATTTTTGTTGCTATACTGTTGTCAAAATGAAATGTTTACTGTGGTGTATTTTCGTTGCTATACTAGTTTCAAAACACGTTAGGTTTTTCTTTTTCTTTTAAATTCTTATCTTACTTATTTTTGAAACTACGTACTTGTACTTTGACTGTTGATTACAAAGTAGCGAGATAATGGTCTTTTAAAGTTTAGTTATTCTGCCTTCATTTTTGGAAATAAAGCTATTTTGACATTCCTTCACCTTTAAAGTATTGTTACTTAAAATATTCATTTATTGTTTATTTGTTTATCAATAATTATTTAAAATAAAGCTGTAATTTTTTGAACTGTTCACCTAGGTTATACTACCATATAACATACATTCAGCTTCAGCCAAGATACTTTTCTTACATTTATGCTGGATTTTACAGTTCTACGGCCTAGATAGAAACACACGAGTTTTTACTTTGTATTTCCACTTTAACTTTTTTCCATTGTTCTTTTTTCTCCCATCGACACAATAAATAATAACAGATAGGAAATGTGACACATTTAAATAAAAAAAAATTCTTTAAAGATCTCGCATGTTGAATATTTATGTGAATAAAGACTTAGAATGGATAAAGAATTCAATTAATGTAAAAAAAAAGTTAACAGCCAAGTCTATGGTTCAAGTAACACTAATACTATTATCCTTAAGGTTGAGGAGGACTTCAAACCTCTTAATGAAACACTGAACGATAAGTTAATTTTTGTCTAACTGCACTTCCTTCAGCGTTACAGAAATCGATCGTAACAGAGTCAGAGACTGACTTACTGTCATTACTGACGCAATTTATTTCTCGACCTTAATTTTAGCACTCTTTAGTCAATAAAAATTATATGAAATTGCATTTGTTCAATTTATTGCTCCGTCTATACGCATATGTAGTTGCAGATGTTCACGTTAGCTCCTAATAACAATTTAGGTCAAACATCGCAGCATGACTTAACGGTTAATTTCCAAGAAATTCTTATCTGTTTTCAACTTAAGAGTTTGAGAATAAATAACTGGTCTACAGACAGATACTCTGACGTGACACTAACTTAAGTGAATAATGACAAAAGTAAA
>NW_013671561.1:30613-39237 GCF_000517525.1 Limulus polyphemus
CTTCGTTGCTATTCTGGTTTCAAAAAATTTACTGTGGTGTATCTTCGTTGCTATACTGGTTTCATACTTTCGCTTAAGTAGTCTTGATATACATAAACATCTGGATCTGTGATTCAAGAGTATATCAAATTTATGTTTTAACTAATACAAGTCCAGGTTATTAGAATATGAGAAGTGACGTATGGTAAAAAGAGATGTATTTGAATGCATAGACCATATTTATATACGTTACGCCCAATCTCGGAATTCGGTCATTAACTGAAAGAAATTACCAGTTCTTGATCTAAGCATGTCAAAATTAACAAAGTATAAAATGAAATGTTATTTCGGTTTTTGTGGGAATTGTGTTTGGAGCTAATGCATTTCCTGAACTGCAGACTTTTAGATAGTTTGATTCTTTGCTCCTTTGGTATTTTACGTTTTATAGTTTGAACAAATTAATTTGCACAAACACCGAAACTACATTTCATTTCGGTCTTTGATAATTTTGACATACTCAAGTCGCGAAATGATAATTTCTTTCGGTCGTTGATCGAATTCCGAAATTATGCGTAACATATATATATATCTAATTTTTTTATTGAAAATATTTCTTAAAAAGCCTTACTAGTTTGACTTATGCGTTGAAAAAATTAATAACATGTTCAATTTCAGCTTTTTCTATCATACTGCACCGCTTCACGAAAAAAATAATGAAAAATGACAACGTCTAGTTAGGTTTCATACAACTTTCAGGTTTATATTGCAAAACAATAAACATCACTTCTTCACACCATTACGGTACGAATTAACAAAAGCTACAGACAGAAGAGACAGGGAATAATACAGGGTATAGTAGTAGTAAACGAACTCAGGTAGGAATTATGGTTCGCTATCACATCTAATAGCTTCTGCTTGTTCCAGGGGGCTTTCAGTGGCTCTTTTACAGATAAAGAAAAGAGCAACTAGCAGGATCGATAATGTTTGCACAACCTTGTGTATCTAATTTTTCAGAGGCTACAATATATTGTGTTCTTTTTTGTCCAAGTGAAATTATGATGAATAAAAAAATGAGAAAACATATGTTCGTATTTAAAAAAAAGAAGAAAAAAAAAGAATTTAATCTTAAGTAATAAAATTTTGTTTTATGAATTTAGAATAATCCAAATTGTTTACAAGAGAATATAATGGTAAACCAACCAACTAGTAAAGTTTTCAAATGAACTAGTTTCTGCTTTAATTGTATATTGAAGGAAGTTTCAGAACAGAGAAAAAAAAATAATAATTCATTTTTTATAACTTTCGAAGTGTGTATTTTTTTATATTTTAAGACTGTCCTATGTTAATAACTTTGCCAAAGTGTTTCACGCCACATATTCTTTGCTTTCACTTTTTAAAGCCAATTTTTCAGAAAAACAAATACATATATACAAAATTCTTTTACAAATGGGTAGAATAATAATCTCTCCTCTGATAACATCATGCCAGCTAGCAAACAGTATAGTGACCCGAATTTCAAACGGATTATTGACTACCGAGTGTCCGTCTACTCTATGCCAGTGTTATGTACATCGATATAACAATTTCTCATCTTTTCAACCTCGTATGAGCTTTATGGGAACATTCTCAGTAGCAGAACGTGACGTGATGTCACAAAACAACGTGAAAGAAGGCGAAAATGAAACATATTTCATCCACGTAGCAGCCAACGACAGACACGGTGCATTTCATTTGTTTCTTGTAACTGCTGGACAAAACAACCGAAGACTTGTTATAGATTTGTCATGAAAAACCAAAGACTGGGGTTGAGTGATATATTTCGTTCATAACCATTTATAATAAAAAAGTCACAATATCTAAAGCTTAGTCACAGAACTGAGTTTACGAATTTCAGTAAAAGAAAGCTGAGAGCAACAACAAGTGGTAAATAGATTGTGTATTGCGTTTATTTTTCAATTAATGAAACATCAAAAAGTGTCCTTCATGGTTCAGTTTCACAATATTCTAATTTGAGTCTATCCAGACAAGATTAGGTTATATTTATCGGAACTTTGTCTCACCACAGACTTAAAACTAAGAAAACAGTTCGGTAGTAAAAAGGTGTGCCGGAAATCTGCTTTCACAGTAGTGTTATGTCCTAATTCGTCTCTTCTCTACTCACAGGCGTCGGAGGCAAAATGTGTGTATGTGTGTGTGTGTGTGTGTATAGGAGGTGGGGCTAAAGTTGCAAGTAAATTAAACTTATCAGGAGGAGCCAGCTTTAGGCAGGCGGAAATTGGGAGGTTCGAGGACATATTCCCCAGGAATATTTTACAATTAGAGTGGCAATTTGGGCCTATTTTGACGCAGTAGGGGCCAAGATATGATGGAAATCAGAGAAAACACACAAGCGAAATGAATATGAATATCTTAACCTCTTTATCTTATCATTTACACTCTTTAACTTCAACTAATAAATTCATCCGTTTATAACGAATAAGTTTTGTATCCAATCTCATTTGTAGTTGAGGAAATCGTAAACCTATCAACATTTATGAGGGGTTAGCACCCTCTTCCTTTGTATTGGAGATGGGGATTCCTGACCCTCTTGTGAAATGTCCGTTCCGTTAGATGGAAGACAAACTATGTTATTTCTATAGTAAATGTCATGGCGTAAATATTAAGACTCCGCCAAATTGAAAAATAAAAGAAACAAAAGAAGACTAGATTGTTCTATTTGTTTTCGCCATCTAGTCAAGTTTTAATTTTGGTTTTAAAACAAATAATATTTTAGTCCATAATTGAAAAAATTACGAATACGATTAATATTGATATTAAGTTGTAATTTTAAACTGTAAAATTAAACTGCCAAACAATTCTAAACACTATCAAGATGTGAAACATCCCATACGATCGTATGAACGTTTTCAAAAGGTTAACGATTAAGCAAAAACAACTTCCCAAGTTTGTTAGTAATTAATGTGACAAGTTAAGATGTTTATTCAGCATATATTAAGAACATTAATACTTTTCATACTTATTCTAGGAATCCATGAGTGAAAGCAAAGGACAACAACTACGAGCCTTTTCTCCCAGTATTTATTCCATGTTTGTTTTTAGAAACATGCATTTTATTAATTTTTATTACAATATGTCAACCACACAACACCTGTCACATCCAGAGTCGACGAGGCTTTTCCCTTAATACCAGTGCTCATCAAGCCGACTGGGATACAGGAGACATAGTAATGGACTAGATACTATATGTTATATCATCAGTTTTCATAAACGATGGTTATTATTATGATAACCAGATTAAGATAGTGAATTATTATCAGTTTCAAGTAATTTATAAATCAGATTTTTAGTCTAAAAATTAATAATACAACATTATTTATTTGATTCCAATTTTAATACAAGTGGGTTACCTTTTTCAAAAGAACAATAAAAGTAAAGAGTATTTTTAACAATTAATTCATTCATACTAATTCGGACCTCCTACTCTGATAAGAAAAGTACAAAATAAAGCGGATACGTTTTCTAGTTTCAACTGTACAGAAGTTATTATGCTTTTAGATTGAAATAGTTATTCATGGTTCCGTTTCAAAGTTTTAGAAAATCGATAAATCAAAAGGAAAAACACGCTTTTTAACACCAGTAAATCAAGAGAATGATATTTTAGGAGGGAAGACAAAAATAGAAAGCTTATATAAGATTTTTATCTCATAAAATTGTGCAAAATTAAATCGGTAGAATATTTAGATTTCACGTAAAAACACAAACAAAACAAATACAAGTACGAGTCACTCTACCCGGCATCTATTCAATGTTTAACACAAACAAAACAAATACAAGTACGAGTCACTCTACCCAGCATCTATACAATGTTTAAAACAAATACAAGTTCGAGTCACTCTACCCAGCATCTATACAATGTTTAACACAAACAAAACAAATATAAGTACGAGTCACTCTACCCGGCAGCTATTCAATGTTTAACACAAACAAAACAAATACAAGTTCGAGTCACTCTACCCGGCATCTATTCAATGTTTAACACAAACAAAACAAATACAAGTACGAGTCACTCTACCCAGCATCTATTCAATGTTTAACACAAACAAAACAAATACAAGTACGAGTCACGCTACCCAGCATCTAATCAATGTTTAACACAAACAAAACAAATACAAGTTCGAGTCACGCTACCCAGCATCTAATCAATGTTTAACACAAACAAAACAAATACAAGTACGAGTCACCCTACCCAGCATCTATTCAATGTTTAACACAAACAAAACAAATACAAGTACGAGTTACTCTACCCAGCATCTATTCAATGTTTAACACAAACAAAACAAATACAAGTACGAGTTACTCTACCCAGCATCTAATCAATGTTTAACACAAACAAAACAAATACAAGTACAAGTCACTCTACCCAGCATCTATTCAATGTTTAATTTTACTTTTCTTCATTCTACTTTTTTCGGTGTATTTTTATATCTATAAGGTTCCCATACAATATAATCCAGTTGAAAGTGAAAAACAAATGACTGAGTAATTGGATTATTGATATTTGTCACCTAATTGTGCTATTATAATTTATATGATAATAAACCTTATGACACACAAATTGTTTCGTGACATAAGTGTCACTAGAAATATGTGGGTAAGATCAATGTAAAACATTTAGCTTAAAATACAAAATAAAATTATTAAACAGAAAAAGCAGTATGCAAATAAGATTGCTTTTAATATCTTAGAAAAACCTGAAATCTTTAAAAAGTGCCGGAAATAAACTGCCATTAAAAACTTTAAAACAAAAGAAGATAATCTGTATATAAAGAGTAAAGTTACACGGAACAACATTATTGTTTTAATGTTTATTAAGTTAAGTATTTGTTAATTTCATAAGATATACTTAGATATTCCTTTAACCAGTTTACTTTATGTGAGAACGTTCATTTTAGTCCTTATTCAACTTACTATTGTAACTGTAATTTTCAAATTAAGGCTCTCTTCATATTTTATTATCAGCTGACGTATCTGATAAACGCACGGAAAATACATGTGTGTGTGGGGGTCGTCCTAAGTGTACATGCCAGGTTTGGTGACAAACGGTCCAATTTTTCGCCAGTTATAAATGGAGACAAGCACACAGATCTTTCTCAAGTAATGGTTTAAATTTAGAAAATCGTTAAATAAAGTGAGGATGAAGCAGATAGATGATGCTGTAAAGTTTGAATATTTTTCATGGGAAAAAAAAAAGAAGTCTAATACGTGTTGAATTAAAATTGAGTATTCACAACTACATGAAAGTGAAACTTTAAATAAAATATTGTATAAGGAAGAAATAATAGTTTAGTCTAATAAGCGATCGACCCTTGACATCAGGACGCTCAGTTTTAAAGCTTTGTCACAAGATTATTGAACTTATTATGTTATTTATACGATTCTTAAGTTTTCTATTTCCAAAGATTCTTGTAATTTTAGAGACTTTATCGATAATTAACATAAAAGCATCAGATATTGTTATCTTAATATGTCTATAACTTTTTATTTTATCAATAGAAGCCGTGTAGTACTATACTAGAAAAGCATAAAGAGCTTGGATTTAATTAGAAACATTTTTTTCTTATGAAAGGTTTCCATCGAATCTTTCTGCCATGGGTAAAAAAGTTGCCTCTATCTTTCCAACCCCTAAGTACAGAGTTATTTACTTAGAAGACAGACTATTTGAACAGTTGCCACACCATTTCAATTGACAGTATGTTTACTGTGTAAAATTGGCTAGAAAACGTTTCCTTGATGGTTGTATTGTAATTTGGGACACTTCCCATGACTTACATATTCCGGTTTAGCAAATCAATGGTATTAACTCTGATATTCAGTTTATCCGTGAAGGGAATACTAAACAGCTTCTGTTTTTGGGTGTATCTGATGATAATAAGTTAAGTATTGCTGCTTAATTCAAATTCCACAATTCCAACACATACCCAAACTGTAACAGTAACCATCCTACATGCAGTCACTATTTAAATTTTCTAGATTAATTAGTTTAAAGGTTCTATGTTTCTGTTGCCAAAGTCTGTGTTTTGAGAAATAAGATTAGACAATTAAAAATATTTCGAAACCTATAATTTTTATTGAAACCTAATTATTAGATTTTTAACACCACGGAAGAAAGATCTTAAAAACTACGGTTTAAGATATCATGTTTTCCCATGTGCTATAATTGATTGCCCTCTGCCAACATACGTTGAACTAATATTGAACAGTAACAATAAATAAACGCAGGCTAGATTTAAAATATATATATATTAGCTTTATCTCGTAAATAGCTAAAAAGTATTCCCGATTACTAACTAGAAATGTTATTTTTAGAACACTTGGAGGAATTTGTCTATGTGTATGAAGTAACCACGACTTGTGTCAGAAAGGCTATACCAGAGAAGGATCGACTGAGAAATAAGTTTTTTATTATCTTAATATCAAATATAATTGTGAAAAAAGTTCTGGATATTTTCAAAATCTCATTCTGAACGTTTTGAATGTTAAAAGCTTAATGGTTGTAATCTTAGCTTGGTATAAGACACAATAATGATCTGTTGGACATGTTAAAGTCTTAATGGTTGTAATTTTAAGTTAGTATAAGACACGAGAATAATCTGTTGGACATGTTAAAGTCTTAACGGTTGTAATCTTAAGTTAATATAAGATACAAAAATATTCTGCTGGACATGTTAAAGTCTTAATGGTTGTAATTTTAAGTTAGTATAAGACGCGAGAATAATCTGTTGGACATGTTAAAGTCTTAACGGTTGTAATCTTAAGTTAGTATAAGACACAAAAATATTCTGCTGGACATGTTAAAGTCTTAATGGTTGTAATTTTAAGTTAGTATAAGACGCGAGAATAATCTGTTGGACATGTTAAAGTCTTAACGGTTGTAATCTTAAGTTAATATAAGACACAAAAATATTCTGTTGGACATGTTAAAGTCTTAATGGTTGTAATTTTAAGTTAGTATAAGACACGAGAATAATCTGTTGGACATGTTAAAGTCTTAATGGTTGTAAGCTTAAGTTAATATAATACACGAGAATAATCTGTTGGACATGTTAAAGTCTTAATGGTTGTAATCTTAGGTTAGTATAAGGCACGAGAATAATCTGTTGGACATGTTAAAATCTTAATGGTTGTAATTTTAAGTTAGTATAAGACACGAGAATAATCTGTTGGACATGTTAAAGTCTTAATGGTTGTAATTTTAAGTTAGTATAAGACACGAGAATAATCTGTTGGACATGTTAAAATCTTAATGGCTGCCATCAACAACTCCGCATCGAACAATCAACCTTCATAATTTTTTTTTATCAAAATGCGCATTACAGTTGTTTAAATGATCAATCATAACAACATATCTCTAGTAGCTCAATAAATCGCGTTGTAGAATTAAAGCTCGTTTCAATCGCTTATGTTATTCAAAATATGTCACAATAAAACAAAACTATTCGAATTTCACTGTCTAAGAGATAAAGGATAAAACACGCAAAGCAAAAACAAGATAACATGAGCATAGAGCACTTTTTTGTTCAATTGGAAGTTTCTTTAAGGGATTTCTTTACTCACATTAATCAATGTTAAAGATTAGGCTAAACAATAATATTCCATGACTATTTGAGTTTCTGATTACTCGTTCAAGATTGAGATTTCTTACTGAAGGAATATTTTTATTCATAAATTACTAGTAATCACGTTCGTTGTGAATTTTTGTTCACTGACATTATATATTTTTTTTTTTGTAAACACAAGCACGAGCTGACTTTTGGATAGTGTAGAGAGCTTCGCCTGCCTGTCTAATTTGAAAACAACGTTTCTAACTATAATTGCAGATAACTCCATCAGGACTTGATGAGAATTTATGCTAGCGGTTCTCTTCAGATTACGGTAGGTGGATTGAAGCTTGTAACACAATCCAAAATTCATTATTATCTGTCATATAAAATATATTTTCAACAGTTATCGAATGTTTCTCGTAAAGTAAGACCTTTTTTATAATCGAATTTATTGACATTTTCTATTGAACGAAAATAATTTCTTGTTATCAATTTTTTTGACTATTTTCTCCAGTGTATTGTTTGTTTGTAATTAAGCACAAAGCTACACAATGGGCTATCTGTGCTCTACCCACCACGGGTATCGAAACCCGGATTCTAGCGTTGTAAGTCCGCAGACATACCGCTGTGCTACTGGGGGGCTTCTCCAGTGTAAGGTTGTAATCTTAAGTTAATATAAGACACAGAATAATCTGATGGACATGTTAAAATCTTAATGCAGTCACATTCGTTAAGGGTGTTTCTTGTTATACAGAGTTTCTTATAATTAAATTCACTGATAATTTTTTGTTTACCGGAAAGAATTGCTTGTAATCATTATTCATTGACGATTTCTGTTATTTCAAGTCAACTTTACATACGTTCACGAGATCTATTGTAATGATATTTATTCACGGTGTATATAACTGGTAGAAATACCATTACAAATTGGTTTCTTTATGCTTAAAAAGTTTCTTATAATTACATTTACCAACTTTTTTTTCTGGAAGGAGCTGGTTGTACAGGGGCATGGCCAGGTGGTTAAAGCACTCGACTCGCAATCTG
>NW_013671561.1:39415-56664 GCF_000517525.1 Limulus polyphemus
CGGCAAGACCGGGAGGTTAAAGCACTCGACTCGCAATCTGCGGGTCGCGGGTTCCCATCCCACCAAACATGCTCGCCCTTTCAGCCGTGTGGGCGTTATAATGTGACGGTCAATCCCACTATTCGTTGGTAAAAGAGTAGCCCAAGAGTTGGCGGTGGGTGGTGATGACTAGCTGCCCTCCCTCTAGTCTTACACTGCTAAATTAGGGACGGCTAGCGCAGATAGCCCTCGTGTAGCTTTGCGCGAAATTCAAAAACAAGCTGGTTGTAAATATGTTCCTTGACTGTTTTCTCATTATATATATAATTCATTGTTACATTTCGCCGATGAGAAACAGCAGTAATATCTTATTGCTGATATATGTTGCTGTAAAAATATTACGCATAGCAATATGTTATATCTTATGAACTTTTATTTCTAATCAAAATGTTTTGTAGCTACATTCCTGGTAGTTTTCCTACACTAATGTGTATTTTTTTTCAGTGTAATTTCATCGAAGATGTTTTGTACTGAACAAACATCATATAACTGAAAATTGTATTGTATATTTTGTTACATGTTATAACAAATTCGGCATGGCCAAGTGGTTAACTCGCTCGGCTCCGAAGGTTCGTGGTTCGTGACCCATTGCCACGAAAACATGCTCCGAACTTTGGGGTTGTGGATGTGCTATAAGAGTGACAGTTTAATCCCAGATAAGAGTAGCTTGGCGGTGGGTGCTGTTGACTGGTTGCCTACCCTTTAGTCTTCCAGTTTAAACGTATGAATGGTTATGCGCCGATAGCATTTGTATAGTAAATTGTGAAATTATAAAAACGAACAAAAGTAATGAAACCTGATAATAAAAATTTCTTCTCAGATGTTTCTCTTCTAACTACATCTTATGACAGCAACATCTTTCAGATGTTTCTCTACTAACTACATCTTATGACAGCAACATATTTTTAGGTGTTTCTCTTCTAACTACATCTTATGACAGCAACATCTTTTCAGGTGTTTCTCTTTTAACTACATCTTATGACAGCAACATCTTTTCAGGTGTTTCTCTTCTAACTACATCTTATGACAGCAACATCTTTTCAGGTATTTCACTTCCAACTTTCATCAAAAAACAACAGAATCTTCTTAGGTGTTTCACTTCGAAATACATCTTATAACAACAACATCTTCTTATCATAGTAACATCTTCGAAGGTGTTTCTCTTCTAAATGCACAGTATAACAACTGTATCTTTTCGTGTATCTCTTTTCCAACTTACACTTGTAAGTATTGCCATATTAATATTTTATATTCTTTGAAGAGGTTACTGCTTATGTAGATGTAGGTAAGGGTGTGAAATTGGTGTAACTGGATTTTCAGACAGTATTTTACAAAGTGCCACTTAAAAGCCTTGTTTAAAATAATCTCTATAGGTGTGGGGATAAATTGGTTTTTGAGAGAAAACTGGCTGGGTGAAAAGAGAGCAGAGGGTTGTTATAAATGAAGTTCAGTCTAACTAGATTAATGCCACAAATGAGGTATTTCAGAGCTCAGTGTTAAAACCTTTGTCCTTTTTGATCTACATCAGTGGCATAGATGAAGGAATAGTCAATAAATTATTTAAATCTATTGAAGATATTGAGGTCTTGGGTGTTGCTGGCTGTGAAGAGGATGCAGCTGCTTTACAAAGGGATTTAGATTATTTGATAAGTTGGACAAATAAATGGAAGATGGCTCTTAATAATATATAAAATGCAAAGTATTGTTTGTGAGATATCATAATCTGAATTATGAATATAATTTTGATAAGAATAACCTCAACAATGTTATTGAAGAAAAAGATCTTGGTGTTTTAGTTGATTGGTCTCTATTAAACTATCTAAATCTAAGCAGTGGGTTGTTGCTAATGAAAGGACAAATAGGATTTTAGGCTGTATCTATGGAAATATTGAATACTTTTCATATAGGTCATTGGTTAGGCCACATTAGGAGTACTGCGTTCAGTCTTGGGTTTCTTACTTTAGGAAGGACATTGAATTGTTGGAGGAGATTCAGAAGAAGACTACTAGAATAATACCTGGTACGGAAAGTTGTCATTCGAGGACAAGTTAACATCTCATGAAATTATTTGAAGAGTTAGAGAGGATGTGATTGAGGTGTTTAAGATTGTCAAAGGAATTGATAATGTGATTACATTTCTTTTTTGTACTTAACAGTGATAGTGTAAGAACTGGGAGACATAAATATAGATTTTGTAAGGGTAAACTTCAGCAAAGACACTTTTTTTTTCTTTTACTGACAGGGTAGTTGGTCTTTGGTATGGGTTGCTTTCAAATGTGGTGGCTTTGGTAAGTTTAAAGAAAGACTTGATAAATATTTGAATAATAAGGGCTGGCCTTGAGTTCAGTTTATTGGATGGGACAGCCTAGATGTTTTCCTTATATTTCATGTTACGATAACAGCAGCATCTTTGATGCTTCGCTTCTAACTACATCTTATGGCACTAGTGTCTTCTTTTACGTTTCTCTTGTAATTATGTCTTTCAATAGCACGGCTCGGTTTCTGTATACTAACTAATCGGTATCTGAGGGGTGTTTGAACACATGTTGTACAAATTGTATGTATTTTGTTTATAGTCAAGTCTCGAAGGTAAGATAATGGACGACTTTTTTGGTATCTTCACTTTTTAAAGAATTTGTTAAATATATGTTATGTGTCACGCATAATATTCAGAAACCCGCGAATTACAATCGGCGCGCCTTATCTCTCGTCGTCGAAATTTGCCGGCAGGTGGAAGGCACGAGAATATGAGACGCTTCAAATCAAGGCCACGGTCGCATGACATCAACTAGGCACGATACTTTGTTAAGCGTTATCCATCAATTACGAGAAATCAGTAGGTCCACGAACAGGATGCTTGCTCGAAGGGGTTTACTTACAGATTTGTAATTGTGAAGAGAAATTGTCTGGATTTGTACCCGCCTGTTTAATTATATACCCAAATCTTTGTTGGCTTAGTAGGTATATAAATCTACTGTATATACAGTCAAAAAATGTATACCTATATATATATATATATATAAATTTTTTTTAGGCGTAGGAAATTAACATAGTGACACGTGACTTGTTACTCGAATAACATACATGTAACTTGTTACAGATCATTGCATCGACAAACATCTGCAAAACCATTTTTTCTCGAGGAAATTAAGTATTTTCATTTAAACCTTAACTTACCGACTTTTTTCTTGTAACGTTCACTAGCAATAGGTTTCACATATTGCATTATGTTGAGTAATCTTATGGTTTTGCCTGTTAGAAAACTCGGTGTAAGTAATGGAAGAAAAGGTGAAATCACTCATCATCTATTATACTAGTCATAAGACATTAGTATCAGGCCTATTATATCTTTTAACACTACATTCTTTATTCAGTCTCTTAGGGTTTTTTTTTTCTAAGAAGAAGAGTATATAATAATATTTCAACCTCCCATATCTATAGCTAACGACACGTTTCGTTCTGCAAAGATCTCATCAAGCCTATTGGGACAAAACAAATACATTAGCGGCTAGATTAATATTTATAAAAGACATTTCTTACAACAACAGTTGTTATGGAGTGAACACCAGCTTAGAGAAAGGCGTTCACACCGTAACAACGTGTATAACTTTTTTCTGTTATTTATTTTTCCTTCGAACAAGTTTGCAGAATAAATGCATCAAAATTATGCAATTAAGATATCTTAATGATATAATACAGTAGTATAGATATATATGAAGGTTTGTTATTTTTGAAATAACAAAATCGAATTTTAAATATAATTGAGCACAAATCTTTTATGATAGTTACGACTGTGCGTTCACCTTTAATAACATCTATATATGGCTTACTGAATGTACCCCATCATTTTTCAGTGTTCACAACTGGTGACTGATCCATTCCATCAGAGGATATCAACTACGTGTTAATATTTTGTTTTTCCAAAGCAACTTTTCAAGTTTTTAAAACATTTATATTAAAAACTTTTGGTGCTTGTATTATTTTTTAGAAGAGTGATCACACGTTTATCCCTACTCTCAACCTACAGTAACGTTAACGATAAATTCGAGATGAATGATACACTTCTGTGTATAAAATTAAGATATTTATAGTGCATTAGTAACTTGTGGTAAGAACTATCTTACGTGTTATTGTATCTATCAATCTAGATATAGACTTCAAGTGGTTTGGTGACTTGAGGTAAGAGTCTCTTGCGTGTAATTTTTAACTATCAGTCTAGATATTATCTGTAGAGTGTGTTTCCAATAACCATTTTTGGGTATAGGATGTCATTGCAGGTTTCGTTTAGGAATGTTGATTTACAGAGTAATTTGTCTGTTTTGGGTATTATGTCTCTTGCATGGTTCTTTAAATGATCGATCTCAGTAGTCGATACCTGTTCTATGTCAAATAATTTTGATTATGGATTTTCTTCCGAGTTTCTTTTAACTGCTAGTTTAAGTGTGTTTGCTTTAAAGATCGTTTCAACAGTGAAAAGGATTAGATTATCTATAACCTTACCATGTGAAGAACGTTAAACAAACAGGAAAGCTTCACTTGATATTTAGAGCATACGTTGTGGATAAGAAAACAACTAGAAACATGTAATGTGGGCTGATGAGTCGCAGTTCATCTTTTTATTCTCCGACGGTCAATTAAAAATATGAATCAAACCAAGGCATTGATACTGTTTATGCTGTTTTGACAGTGGAATCTGGTAGAGGTGATATAATGATGTTGGGAACATTTTTCTGGTAAGGGTTGAGTCTTTTCTGTCCTTCTTTGCAGGACAAATATCACAGAGAGCTGTTAACAATCATGCCTACCACGCAGTTTTAACACGATGAACTATTTCAAAACAATAATGCAACATGAACCCGCGCATGTAATGTTCGAAACTCGGATCCAAGAGCACGAAATCCACTTCTGTTTTTAGACACCTAATAATCTGATCCCAAACTCACTGATTATCTTATCTCGAAAATTGCATTTGCGAACATTAACCATGTGCTAATATCTATTAAATAATAGACTAAAGTTGAACAATACGCCTCCGGTATTTCTTGGAGGCTATGCCACTCCGAGATTTTAAATCACGGCAAAAGATGATCCATATTAATAACAGGAAGGGAGCCTAATAAAGTCACCAGTCAATGCAGTTTTCGTACAGGGGGCTACTTGTGTATTGTATTTAACTTCTTCTTTTAAAAAATATAAAACTGGGCAAATTATTATTTTGTTTTTCTTATTTTTATTTCAAGAGAAATAATCAAAATTGGCAATATAGTTGAATTTTGGCTGTTGAAGCAAACACAGAATGTTGTATGTTACCCTAATTTTACCATTTCCATCACTCCAAGAAACTAGTTTGATTTCTGCGTTTGTACTTCCTTCTACTTATTGTAATAGATGTATTTTTAAAAAGCTCTAGTATCATGCTGTTGGATGACAAAAACATAGTAACCAAGGTCAAGCACATCGCAAGGAAGGATGTACTCACAAAGACATGAAAAGAAAATGTAGTATGTATTCTTATTAGATGTCAATTATACGCTCCAGTGTTTATAAAACTCCAAACCTTTAGATATTCTAACAAGAAATCAAACAAAAGATGGGCAGCACGAACTGCGGTCAGAACTCATTCAAAACGGGATAAGCAAGAGACTGAATAGGACAAGCGGGAAGAAAATGATAGAGCAGTACCATCAACACCCTACCCACCTCACAATTAGACTGTCAGACAGCAGACGAACTTCAGGACTAGGGTTGGTGAGGTCAAGGGAAGAGGGAGGTGCTAAGGTTTGTGTTCAACGAACCCAGTTTAATTATCGTTCTCAGAAAAATCAAGTTATCATTCGTATTTTTATAAAGATTCATATCATCCTTTTAATCTATACAGCGCCCTCTGCTTCAAGTATATATAGGCGCCACATTATGGAGGCGAAAGAAATAGCAACACATACATTTTTATGTATATATATATATATATACACATAAAAACCCATAAAAATTTAAGGTTAAAAAAAAATAGAAACGTCAATCTTTGCCCCCAGTGGCACAGTGGTATACCTGCGGACGTATACCGCTAGAAACCGGGTTTCGATACCTGTGGTGGGCAGAGCACAGATAGCCCTTTGTGTAGCTTTGTGCTTAATAATAAACAACAACCACAACCACAGTTCTTATCTTTATTTTACAAAAAATGCAACAACTTAAGTTTGAAAGGTAACACACGGTTTATTTATTTTTTTTTTGATGCTATCAGAGAATTTAAGACATCTGCTGTATTATAATTTAAATTTAATTCCGTTTATCTTAACAAAATATTCAAAGTTGTTGGAAATTCAAGATGATCGGACAGAAACAACTTATCAAAGTCTTCTTATCCTATCATTTTGGATTTTGTTTCATGAAACAATAAACTTTTTGTAATTTCACTCTTTGCTGCGATGTTGATTAAAAGTGGAGCATTCTTTATTAGTTGTTTCTGAAACTCGTTTACACCACGGTTTTATCAATACTTTTCACTAGTTTTTTATGTCATTAAAATAATCATAGTCATGTTTACAGCTGCTTAGCCTTTCTCCAAACATGTTGAAATGGAGAACGGTAGAGTAGTTTAATTTCTTTGTCTCGACTAATATATATAATGTTTCTACGGTTGGTTAAAGACTGTAAATATTGTAACTGGTTTTAAGAACTAAAGGTGATGAATTCTCCAATCAAACATGACTGTATCCACTTTAGAAATAATATTTTTAAAGTCCTTTCCCCTCAATAAAAAGGGAAAATAAAGTAATCCGAAGATGAACGAGACAGTAAAAACTAATTAAAATTATAAAAGATTGAAAGGTCCATTGCAGTAATCCAAATTCGTCTGTGCATGAAATTAGCTCATCAACCAACTTTACTTTTTATTATTGGATCTTCTATTTTTTTGCGTAAAAGGAGTGAATGACTTCTCTTAAATTTGAGAAGTATGACCAGACTTTTAAAAAATTACAGTTTTAATGAGTTTTGAAGTTTTAGTGTTTTTAATAAAGAGTGGAAAGAACAACATAATGCAGGATATATATATATCAAATCACTTAAAAGAAATCCTGAGCAGTCAGTCTCTCTAAAGTTGTGCTTGAAATAGGAAAGAAATAAAATATATAAATCGGCATTTACCTTTATAATACAACTACATATTGTTCTTCACATGTTTAATTGTTTTTTGATTTTTTACGTGTGTGTGTGTGATAGAAAGAACATACTTGTGATGATCAATTATTATCAATGCTGGTGTCACGTTTGTTTTAGATACCTGTATACAAAAGTCCTGAAAGTTGAAAGTAGAGTTTAAAAATATAAGACAGATCAATTTCGAAAAGAGGTACAAAAATGGAGTAAGTTTGAACTTAAGAAATTGTTTCGAATAAAAAAAAATAGCACTGATCTCGACTTGAACTTTCTAAAAATCTACAACTTTGAATATTTATTCTGTCCGACATAACACGAGCGACATACGATTGATATGTAAGCAAATCTTTTCATTGTTCAAAAATTCCACAAGCGTAGCATCTAGGTTAGTACATAAACCTCGGCAACGTTAGTTATTAAAATCACTAACACCACAACGGGAACGACAGCATAAACAAATGTTAATATTATCATCAAATGCGTTTTAAATTATAATATAATCGTGAACCTCGTTCGAAAAGCGAGAAGATAACAATCATAATTATTTTCACTTGTATGTTTTCCTTAATTACTGTGGAAAAGACAAGTTTTTGGTAAGTTGTGGTCGTGTAAAATAGGTGTTTGTACAAATATATGAAAAAAGTCATATAATAGTACGAGGAAAAGAATGCCAAGTTTAAAAGAGCAATTGCAACAACTTATTTTCATAATAGCGAGTACAACGAATATAAAGTATACGACATTCCCCTACATTCCTAACTATACTTCTATAGTCAGAGTTATGCAACTCTCAACCAACAAGCTTACATGTTTCCTTATACCAGTTGCTACACTTGGGTACATTGTAAAAGGCGACCGAATCCTACAATAGCAAAGTTGTTGCGCGACATAGTAAACTGAATAATGATACATCTGTTCTACTTTCTAAATACCAGAAAACAATTGATAGTTTACTCATAAAGTATTCTTTATGTTATTTAACAAGTAATGATTTGCCAAACAGATTCTAGTTCAAATTGCGAGTACGTTTTGTTTTGTAACTCTATAAAGAGTAAATTATAGCCTGGTTTAGTTTCAAATAATAGGCTGACAGCCACTCCTCTTCAGTGCATTCTTATGCACAAGATAATATTTCTTTTAAAAAATCACTAGCAATCCCCTGACTTAATGCTGACGGCACATTCAAAATGCTCGCAATCAAAATAATGTAGCGAGTTCTAGAATGTGGCAGATGTTGAAATCTCAACCACAATACAACTACTTGAGATAGATGACCTAAGTTTTTTTTAATTAATGAGGCTTACGTGATCACCATTTTGCTAGAAAACATAAGCATTGGCTTTTTTATTGCATAAATAATGATTACGTCTCTAGCTATCTAGGTTAACTTATTGGACTATAAATTGACCTATGAAAACATCTAACAAAAAGACCAGGAGTTAGCGTGTTGGGCTGCAGGTTAAAGGATCTGTGGTTCGGGATACGATGGCGCTAAACACGATTCATACTTTCAGCTATGGGCGCGCTATAAAATTGAAAGTCAGTCTAGTTATTTGGTTCAAAGAGCCCAACAATGTCCTTATTGCAGGGAGGACTGTTGGATGGCTGTAGTCAGTAGTTCAAAATTATGGATGGCTATATCTGAATCCTAGAGATCTGTGATACTACCGTTTAGCCCACGTGCACGTAAGGTGTCGTTCAGGTTGAAAATTCCAAACTAACTCGACTTTATTGAAATACAGTTTAAGTCACTGCACCGATATTTCATCTAGTTTTTACCAGTCACGGATTTCCACTTTAACACTACAAAGTTACCGCTTATTAAGGTGGAGTGGCTTCAAATAAAACAATAACAACAACAACAACAAAAAAACACATCAGAGTATAAGACAGAGAAAAATAATAATAAATAAATGAATAATAGCAAATAACATTAGCCAATTTTGAAGCATAAACAAGTGGAAACTGACACAATAGTTACAATCTAGTTGAAAAAACAAAATAAAAAACTATCATTTCACCTCATAAATTACTTATTTTTTTTAAAACAATATTTATTGAGAAGTCTAATGTAGCAATCTAAATATGTCAATGCATGAAATGAGTTAACCAACTGACTTTATTTCCAGTTACTGGCTTAGTAAACTGGAGAAACAGATCGTCCTTCTTGGAAACTGAACCCTTCACATATCGCAAGTTGACAGCCGTACACCGACCCAAAACTTCCTTAACAAACACGTTCTTCAACATTTTTTAATCCCCCAGAGGGGAGTATATTCAACTAAAATTGGCGTATCCATACACATGGCGTAAATTGAAGCCGCCATATTTTTTATTTTTGCAACTTCTCTGTGTATATGAACAGATCAACTCTAAATTATTAAACTAAGTAAGAGCCTAAGTAAAATGTACTATTTTGGTATTCAGAATTTTACAGTGTCAAGCGAGTCACGTAACCCTCAGGGCGAAACTAATTTCTTCCAATTTTAGATATGTTATTTACGGATTTAAGAATAACAAAATCATAAATACAGTGCAAGTTGCAATGATTAATGTCTATTAGTACTCTAAGAGTTGCACTTCGGACTTTGAGTTGACCAATACACGTGATCAAAGTTCTGTAGACAGGAAGTTTGTGATACCAAAATCACGTGACAATTACATGCCATAATGCTTCCCCTTCGGCGATAAAACTGAGGGCTTATAACGCTAAACATTGAATTTCGATACCTGCGGTGGGCAAAGCACAAATAACTCCTTTTGTAGCTTTGTACTTAACGACAAACAAAAAACACACACCAATAATTCTTAGAGAAAGGCTAAAAATATGCTTCAACATATACAATAGTTAAATTAACAAATAAATAGTGGAGAAAAATAAATAACATACAAAACAAATACCCACCAAACATATCCACCTCTATTAAGCTACATGGGCTGACTTTAGGTCTTCAATATTTAAATGAAATAGTTTAAGGCCTAAGTCTGATCAGCTGCAATACTTATAACGCATTAACACTGCAGTTAAGAAACTGGCATCCGAAAAACTGATTACATAAAGGATAAGATAGAAATGTAATTCTAATAAATATTTTGTACATATTTTTGCTTACCAATATTGTTAACTTGAAAGAGTGTGTACTTATTGATGGCTTTTACTTTTGTTTGTTTTACCTGTACATGTGTATTTCCACTTTAAAGCGCAAAAAGCGAGTATTGTGACTTATGTGATATCAAGATCTCAACTCCATGAAAAAAAAATCAACAACAAACAATAAAAGTCTTAGTAGGCAGACACAGCTTAAATATACGAAAAGTAAAGCAACCAAACAAAACACAAACACGAAAACGTTGTTAAAAGTAAAGCAATCAAACAAAAAACAAACATGACAACGTTGTTAAAAGTAAAGCAACCAAACAAAAAACAAACATGACGACGTTGTTAAAAGTAAAGCAACCAAACAAATATGACAACGTTGTTAAAAGTAAAGCAACCAAACAAAAACAAACATGACAACGTTTTTAAAAGTAAAGCAACCAAACAACAACAACAAAAAACATGACAACGTTTTAAAAGTAAAGCAACCAAACAACAACAACAACAAAAAACATGATAACGTTGTTAAAAGTAAAACAACCAAACAAAAAACAAACATGACAACGTTGTTAAAAGTAAAGAACCAAACAAAAAACAAACATGACAACGTTGTTAAAAGTAAAGGAACCAAACAAAAAACAAAACATGACAACGCTGTTAAAAGCATAAATATATTAATTTCATGTTTCAGCTGGATATAGGTTTTTGCAGTGTTTGCAGTTTTTTAATTTTGTATGATTTCACTGTTAGGATTTCATTCACATTTTTTACAATTCAACTATATATAACAGGAAAAAAAGCATATCCAAAACACAAAGTCCTCATGTGTGTCAGCAGTAAGTTTATGCAATTATAAAGGTAAAATCTAAGGTTCGATTCCTCGCCATGGACATAAAGCAAATAGCTCATTGTGTAGCTATGCGCTAAAAAACAACAACCGAAACGGAAAGAAAAATCATAAATGCACAGACGATATACTTGGATAAAAGAAAAGAAGATAAAATGTCATTGTGATTTCATTTCAGTTGTCGAAGAGCTGACTGTAGAATATAACAGGCATTATTTAAATAAGAAGTGACAGTTACTTCAGAAAATCATTCTATACCCGACGTTTCGCTTTACCATTCAATAAGTTAATGTAACTCACAAAGGTCACCGCCTAATAGAAATGGACAAAATTCTTAATCATTCGATCATAAGACCTGCCACATGATCGTCATTTACACCAAGACGTTTTCTTGTTTTCTATCTCTATCCCCCAATAAGCGTGTTATATGATAACCAAGTTAAGCCTAACCTACACAGCGCGTGTTTCAGAAATCTTCTAGCATACACAAGTAAATTGTTCCTGGACAGTTTCTTAGTATTTGTGGCAGCCATTTTGTGACAAGAAGGACGTTTCGACATATGCTCTTGTATTCTTCCTTGATTTGTTGAAGGAGGTACAAAGTGCTCGGAACTTAGTAACATGTTACCAACAGCCATAAACTAGAAACAGTTCAACATATATTGGGTAACGTGCCTGTCGTATGTTTGGTTTTCTATATGACTGGCAGATTATTTGGTTTGCTTATCAAGTTTAAAAAGTACAGAATTCCTGACAGTATAATGATTTATCTTGAGAAGTATTGTTACTTTTCAAGGAACATTAAATGTTGAAGAACGTGTTTCTCAAGGAAGTGTTGGGTTAGTGAACTTGCCAGAAGGACGGCCTGTTTCTCCATTATGTTGCATTCCAGCTGGCATACCCAATTTTTTGTTGCATTGATTTCCAGCACTAGAATCATTATTAAGGAAGATCAGTCTGTCAGCTAAAAACTTCATTTAGGAAGAGCGTCTTTCAGATTTGATCCTGGAAATTTAAATACTCTGATAAAGTTTTTTGATCATATCTGCGATCACTTTGTACATGCTGGGAATATGTGAGTTGTTATGAATGAGACTTTTGTTCGTAGTAATGATTCTTTTAGTAGAAATGTCATCTACCAGAATCCTGAAAAAATATTGATAACATTATTTAGGGTTGTTTTGAACTCAGCACAAGCTTTTGTATTAGCCTTAATGATTCTTCAGCTTTTCCAGTTTTCTTAAGCTCCTACCCCTTGTTTAACGTAGTTCGGATAGATAAAGCAGAGAAAGATATGGTTTTGGTAAATATAATTGAAAATAAGTATTTTTATAAGGAGAAAGCTTCAACTAAAACTCTGCATAAAACATTTTTATAAAATTAAAACTTCAACTAAAACTCCGCATAAAACCTTTTCATAAGGTAAAATCTTCACTTAAAACTCTACATAACACCTTTTTATAAAATGAAAGTCTCACCTAAAACTCTGCATAAAACCTTTTCATAAGGTAAA
Organism: Limulus polyphemus; assembly: GCF_000517525.1. NCBI lineage: Eukaryota > Metazoa > Arthropoda > Merostomata > Xiphosura > Limulidae > Limulus > Limulus polyphemus. The sequence continues at coordinate 52,073 of NW_013671561.1, forward strand.
ATCTTCACTTAAAACTCTACATAACACATTTTATAAAATGAAAGTCTCACCTAAAAACTCTGCATAAAACCTTTTCATAAGGCGAAATCTTTACATAAAATTCTGCATAAAACATTTTTATAAACCTTTTCATAAGGTAAGAGCTTTACCTAAAACTCTACACAAAGCCTTTTTATTAGCTGAAAGCCTCATCTAAGAAAACCAAGTTCACGAGGATCGAATAGGTCATGATGAATTTTATATTGAGGTTAAGTGAATTCGGAAACGAACCAAAGTGCTTTAGACACTCGATCTGATACTAACTATAAAATGTATCGCTTATGAAGTTGTTGTTTCATCTTCCTGTTTCCGTCGTGCCAACATTAAAAATTTAGTATAACAGTTGAAATACAACATATCAACACATGGTCATAAAATAGATATTGAGGAAACAGGCTGTTTTCTACAGGCTAGAACAGCCCAACACTTTAATTCCATTATGAAAACTCACGAAAAACTTCCTTGATAAATGTGCTTCTTCATCATTCATTATTTATAGCCCCTTTCAACGTAATAGTGCTAGCTTGAGAAAAGAATTACCACTTTCATTCGAAAACCATGTACAATGAAAGAAACAATAGGACAATAGGAAAGAACGAATACAAATACATAGAATTGAAAACAATATGAACGGAAAAGAAACACAAAATACTAAGAAATATAAGGAAATGGAACAAAAAACTAAGGAAATGAGATTATAAGACGAAAGTAAACTAAGGTAACCGAAAGGGTAAATATATAAAAATAAAAACTAACAGCAGGTTAATAAGTAAAGGACGAAAATATACAAACATATATAATCAAGCGATTTTTTAAAAAACGTGTAAATAAACAATATGAAAGAAAACTATAAACATCATAAATAATTCAAATAACAAATTACAAAATGAAATGAAGAAATATACAAGGAAAACATGGAAATACAGAACAAAATAATTGAATTCAGACTAACAGAGAAACGAGAATACACAAGCACACCAAAAAATAAGATAAATAATATCCAAGAAAATGCGAAGAAATTTCATTTATTTATTTTTTCGTTATAAAATGAAAGAAAAAAGGGAAAGAATACGAGTGTGTAAAATAATTGAAAGATATAGCTATAAAATGACAAAACAAAAACCAGAAACATAAAATAGTGAAAATGAACAAAATAACTAAATGAAGATAGAAATTATTGTATAGAACCGAAACAGAGGCAATTCAAGAAAAGTACAAAGCAGAAAATGTTTTGAATAAATACAACGAAGAAAGAAAATAAAAATAAAGATAGAACACAACAAACAATAGAAATAGGGTAGAAATAACCAAAAACAGGGAAAAGAATGAACTTACATAATGAAACAAAATCAAAATAATCAACGAAGGAAAGCAAAACATAAATAAAATAAAATAAAAAAGAAGGAAAGAAAATATCGAAAAGGAGTCTCTGAAGGTTAGCCAGAAGATGATTGGCTCTTTCTAATCAAAATGGTAATGTTCCTTCCCGTTAAACTTATTTCACATTAAATCGGCCGGCATGGCCAGGTGGTTAGGGCGCTCGACTCACAATCTGAGGGTCGCGGGTTCGAATCCCCGTCACACCAGACATGCTCGCCCTTTCAGCCGTGGGGGTGTTATAATGTGACGGACAATCCCACTATTCGTTGGTAAAAGAGTAGCCCAAAAGTTGGCGATGAGTAGTGATGACTAGCTGCCTTCCCTCTAGTCTTACACAACTAAATCAGGGACGGCTATCGCAGATAGCCCTCGTGTAGCTTTGCGCGAAATTCAAAACAAACAAACAAACACTTTAAATCATTCTGGCATCTTGTTGGTTTGGCTTTTATACCTGATTACCTGATTCTGGTGTAATACTAGCTGATGATGTTTTATTTTGGTGTATTTCATGATACATTGCTCCCTTATCTTGTAAACTTAGTTTGTCATTATTTCTAGACGTATGACAACAGCCTCTAACAGTCGTAAACAAAAATTCATATTTTTTCATGCTCACAAATAATGGCCAACTGAGGTGGTTCCTTTACAAGTACTATTCCGTTCTCGCGTTACAGAATGTTATTTTGGTACAGCTTGCCCGATCTCGTCAAGAGTTATCAAAGTGAATATCCCACACAATTTATTTTCTAGTTTTACATTACAAGGAATGATAAAACATGGGTTGGCGGGTCTGATTTCCATAGACATGGATTTTGAATAAATATTTATCTTACTGGCAGTGAGGCAATTGTCGATTTTGCGATAAAGTTTGTTCGAAGATCAGGAGTTACGCTTTCTGGCAATATTCAATCCGTGGGATCGGATATTTTACGATGTCTAATTTCTTTTTTGCTGATGCAAGTTCAAAAAATTCAAAGCGACAGTGTACACCACTGTATTATTATCCTGTATATCTCAGCAGTGATGAAAAATTTTCATTTTATGACACAGACGTCCGAAAATGGAAATTTTGTTCCAAAGTGTGTTCCTTTTGTGAAACGTATTTGCAGAAACCACAGACATGTTCAAGAAAATGTCACGATGTATTGGTTCAATATGATTGTACATAACAGTACACTCCGCACTGATATATCAAAACCTTTGTATAGAACTGAAACGATACAAAATAACAATTTTATTGAAAATATCACAGAAATATAGAGTTAGGGACTATACAAAGCACTGCATTGCTTTCAGATATTTACTATTCTTGACACTAGGGGTTACTTCTTTTATTACTTAATCATTTTAAAAAGACAATGAGTCTTGTGATACAAAGAGCTAAAATAAAGACATGTTAGATTATACTGACAATGTTTTTATATATACGGTGATCATTCTGAAGGAAGGAGCTAAACTAGAATTTGTATAGCTGTCAAATTTTTACTGTTGTAGAAGTCAAGAGGTATTCATACATAACAACCTTCAGAACAAATAAACGATTCTTGCGAAACAACGTATTTGTTTAAGACATTCACAGAGAATACACAAGGGCTCTCGGAACAAGTCGTCTCTAATTTTGAATTGATAGAATAAAAGGATTTTCCCGTCACTCTTATAAAGCACCCACAGCCTCAAATTGCGGAACACGAATTTGAAGCAATGAGACACGAACAATGGACCACCGGATCCACACTTCGACAGGCTAACCACTAGGCCACGTCAGGCCCCTTGTGAATTATACCAAAGATTGTATAGCTGTCAGATTTTTGCTGTTGTAAAAAATAAAAGATATTTATTCAGTCGTTACGTAACAACTGTCAGAACGCAATTACTCTTGTAGGAGAATTACATAGATGATAAATCCTGCCTGTTATTTAAAACAAGGTCATAAAACTCAGTCATAAAATAATAATAACGATTCTCATGACGCAAGGGGCAACACGAAGGGATTCAGTCAATAAATAGCAATAAGCGTTATTGTTGTTTTAAAACAAGACGTCATTCATTAAAATAACTATGATAAATTTCTTATTCTTTTGAAGCAAAGAGCCCAGACAATACATTGATATCAAAGCAATATTGTTGTTCTTAGAAAAAAAGTTCAGTTATAAAAGAGCTTTTAAAAGTTTGCTGTTGTTATAGTGTAAGAGTGTTCAGTCATTAAATAGATTGACATTTTATTGTTGCTTTGGAGCAAGGATTTCAGTCATTAAATGCATATACATGATGCTGTGAGGCATTGGTTTCAGTTTGTTTGTTTGTTTTAAGTGCAAATTTACACAATAGGCTATATAAGCTTGGCCCACTGCGGGTATCGTACCCCGATTTATACAGTTATAATCCTTCTGTGTTGCCGCTAATCCACTGGGGAATAAAACGGTTTCAGTCATCAAATACACCTAAAAAAAGTTTGATACTGTTGTTAGGCAAAGGTTTCAATAATCAAATACATGTAAAATGTCATTGTTGTTGTTAGGCAAGGGTGTTTCAGTCATTAAATGCATGTAAAATTATAATCGTTGATATTAGGCACGATTTTGAGCCATTAAATGCAGGTACAATTTTGTGGCTTTTGTTAGGCAAGGATCTTTCAGTCATTAAATGCTTGTAACATTTTATTGTTGTTATTAGGCACGGTTTCAGCATTAAATGCAGGTACAATTTTATTGTTTTTGTTAGGCAAGGATCTTTCAGTTATTAAATGCTTGTAGCATTTTATTGTTGTTATTAGACACGGTTTTTTTTCTTGTTGTTGTCATTAGCCAAGGAGCTTAATGATTAAATGCATGGTAAAATTTTGTTGTTGTTAGGGAAGGATTTGTTACGTATTGGAATTTCAAATGGTCTGAAATTGAGTTAACTGACAATTTAAATTTAGTAGTTCAATTGTACTTTGGACTTAGTATTTAAATAAATGCCGATATATAGTCAGTTTGTAATATTTGCCAACAAGATTGGTATACAGCTTTCTTTTTTTAACACAAATTCGTTTTAATATACACACAACAATACAATTTACAGTAACAGTTATCTGAATTTTCTAGAAAACCTTCCCACGCCTATAAATATAACCAACGTGACACGCCAAAAGAGAGTATCTATTATTAGTTCGCTAAAGTCAGTGTGCTATA
>NW_013671562.1:0-1170 GCF_000517525.1 Limulus polyphemus
AATATTTAAGGTATCTAATGCTTGATGTCGACATGATCCCAATTTTCTTATATTAATATTTATGGTATCTAATGCTTGATGTCGACATGATCCCAATTTTCTTATATTAATATTTAAGGTATCTAATGCTTGATGTCGACATGATCCAAATTTTCATATATTAATATTTAAGGTATCTAATGCTTGATGTCGACATGATCCCAATTTTCATATACTAATACTTAAGGTATCTAATACTTGATGTCGACATGATCCAAATTTTCATATATTAATATTTAAGGTATCTAATTACCCTCAAATATTTCCATGTTGCATATAATCCACATTTATTATAATCAACAATGTGTCTATAAGATGAAATTTCTCATTGTAGGTTTATGGAAATTTTCTTGAACATTTAAGTATTTTTCTTGTGCGCGGATAAACTGTACATTAGTTTTACAATATATATTGTGTATAATCTTCTCTTTGTTATTAATAAGTCTCATTCTTCAATCTTATTATTTTCTATATTTCTTAATCGTTTTAATAAAATGGAATTAGTGTTGTCTGGGCTTATATTCAGGTTATTAGATTTAAATCTGACTTTTAGAGTTACTTTTATATTTATTTATTATTATAATCTAACATCTTTTCACTGGTGAATTAGTATTTATTTCAAAGCGATTAGTTGAATAAATAAACACGACAACAATAACAAATAATTAGATAAGTATATAACTATAGTTTGGTTTTGTTGAAATTCAAGGTATACCTGCGTTAGTCGTCCCTAACTTAGAAGTGATAAGCTAGAGAAAGAAGGCAGCTAGCACCAACAACAACACTTGACCTACTCTTTACCAACGAAAATTGAAACTTCCGTCACCCACCATACTATAACACCCCAAAGGCCGAAAGGGCGGGCATCTTCAGTGACGGGATTCAAACCCTCGATTGCGTGTCGAGCGCCCTCACTACAAGGCCAAAGAATAAAGTTAGAATAATAAGTAAGGATGACAATGGAGCACAGTTATATTAAGGTTGCATATATAACATCATTGATTTAGAAAACATATAACAGAAATTTAACAAAGAAGCTTGAAGTCAAGAGTTAATTGGACTGTAACGCTATCACATCAGAAAATGTTATTTAGACTGTAACGCTATCACATCAGAAAATGTTATTTAGAC
>NW_013671562.1:2096-14680 GCF_000517525.1 Limulus polyphemus
AAAAATTATTGTTTAAATTTTATTTCATCCTGACAGTTGTGTTTCGGAATAATAAGAAATAACGTTTACACTTCGGTACGTGGTTCCTTTTATCTAACTTATCAGTATCATCGCATAGGTTTCTCAAATTGTACGGAATCAAGCGGTTTTTATAGCCGAAACTAACTAGTTATTGTCGTTTTGTAAAGCACAAATTGTTTAATAGTGGAAGTTTAATCCAATATATTAGAACTATCGGGATTTAACTATTTCAGCTTACTGCTGATATTTCATGCTGATCTGCGTAAGATCGTTATGATAATATCTGTGGTGTACACGAGTTTGAAACTAGACCAAAATATAGTAAACTTGAGACAATTTTCTTTGGGCTGAGCAGAATTTTTGTTCGCTTCCTTTACGTTTCTAATACATTTCAGTGGATAAAAATTCTAAGTCTTATTTGAACATTTCTCATAGTTTTTACTATGTAGACGATCTGAATACTGGAGGTTCGATAGACAGCATATCTCGAAAAGTTAGATTAAAATACAATAATTTAATTACACCAGAACAGGCATTCTAGCACTGGAAGATCCATTAAATCATTCTCAAGTAAATATTGTAGATACAATAACTGATTGGAAAAAGTTTCAGTTTTGAAATATAAAGACAAGCATTGTAGAAGTTTTTTTAATAGCTCTTATCGCTATATCAAGGTAGAGGTAACTGGTGTGAAAACCTTGGAGATAATACGTTCTCATCAAAGTAGGTTTACAGTCATATAAACACTCACAGTCGATCGTCAAGACTGTGCATATATTGATAATGTTATCAAGGAAATTATTTCTGATTAATGAATATGATGATCCAATTATTCCAAACAAGAACAAAGAAAAGAAGATTCTCGCGTTATCTATATTCTGAATTTTCAAGCTCACGCGTAAGTTCTTGATGTGCTAGATTGGTGAGGATTGTATATAATTTACTATGATTGCCGTATTTAATTCTCGAGAGATAGCATACGTTCAATAAGAATACGGGAACGAATTCTCGAGGAAAACCTAAATAATTAGAACCTATTTCATCTACAATTGCTCATAATAAGTAGATAAATTAACTACTGTAAAACACGAAGTAATTCCTGTCGAAACCCTCTATACGTAAGCACTCAGCCAGAGTGTTTACAGCACGTTCAACACAATAAACGTCTTTTAGGCACATGATTTAAGTGATATTTTTATTGTGAGTTGTCACCCATTTGATCCACATCTAACTTATAGTACACCTTATCCTCTATCGATAACTAAATTAGCAATATATATGTATATATACTGTTGGTCCACAAAAGAAGTTAAAAAATAAGAGTTATACACAAAAGAAATTCCATAAATATATGATCGAAAAATCAAATCACATAATCTTTATTGAGTTTTGGTGAATAAGTACAGTTATTGAAATATGCTACTACGAATCGTCACACACACACACATTTCGTAAAAATTGGCTATATAAAGTTTGTAATGGATTTCTTATTTTTTTATCGGAATATTATGTGTAATTTAGGCTTTATTTTGGATTAAATTACATAACTATCCATGTCAGGTATCGAGGTTGGTTTTAGCATTATCTCAAAATTTGTCTTTGTACTGGGAAACTGTAAAAAAAAAAAATATTTATAAACACGTGTTTGAACAACCTTATTCACTGATCTGTAGTCTCATTATATAAATTTTATCCATCTGGTCTTAGCAATATGTCTTTTGTTCATTTTATTTTTTAACAAAAATGAAGTAGAAAATAACGAAACATTCAGGTTTTATGATAGACACGCTTATTTGATCTCATTCTTTTATTTATGAGGTGAAATTATTCAGTTCAAAGGAGAATTTGTTTATCATGAATTATCAAATATTTTCTATTGTTCAAAGTTTAAAATAAAACATGTTGGTTTCTAAAGTGAACAAAAAGAATGCCTACACATAAATGTAACCTACTGTTTAATGTCAGCCACTAGCCTAATCAGACTCGCGAATAATCATACTTGGTGAACACGCCACGCTGCCAGCTGCTCAAGGTAAAGATGACAATAATTACGTCAACGTGTCAATCAGAAGATCATAGATCCCGCCCATGAGTAAGCACCGCCCTTAGGTCTGCGTTATTTTAAGGTCTAACTACACATGCTAGCAGCAGGAGATAAAATTCGACATCTCGACCTTAGCAACAAGAAGGCGCTTTTAGCAATCGAACTGTTGAGTGTATCTCCTAACAACGTGGTAAGGGTGCGGTTCTGTCTAGACCAGAGACTACTCGTTCCTTTCTTTGTCACCCACTGAAATCGGAGCCAATGGGTTCCGGAGTGTTGTGATATACCATGTGACGCCTCGCCTTTTGAATGTCGTCATCCCAGCTTTAACCAATCAACAACAGTATCATCGTCTATCTATCAGCGCCATGCTGTGGAGGCTTTTCTCTAAAGCGAGGCCACGTTGGTACTACATAATAGGCCGAGACTTGTTTTGCAAGTGAGATAAGCTCGGCGCCAATGTCTTCTGTACAATGGCTACCGCCTCACAGTGTCTGTACACAGCCACAAGTAGCGTGGTCTCTCTGACGAGCACACACGCTTGTAGGAGCAGCGATATGCAGCTCGCCAGCTCGCAGACCGGTTTTATGCGCGACTCTGCCGAGTTTAAGTACATGCCTCCGCAACATCAGAGCACTAACGGGCACGCTCTTAGCCCTCATCCCCAGTGGGTTGGGTTCTCCCCTCATGGAGACCCAGGGACTTGGCCGTCCAGCATGGCTCACCCGGGTCTACAGGACATTAAACCTCCACATCATGCTGGGACTGAACTCCACCCAGGCGCCCTCGCTCATCACCGTCCCTCACAGCACATACCAGCGTCCTACCCCTGGCACCCCTCGTCTTTGGCAGCACCTCATATGACAGGAATGGCACCCCCGGGAAACGGATCATCCCCCCCACAACGTCCAACATATGGAATGAACGGCATGCTGACCCATGGAGGTGGCCAACTTCAGCCTATAATGAGGGACATGTCCCAGCATCTGCCCACTGACCACAACACACACCATCATCATTATCATGATTCCCTACATCATCGTAGTTTGGACTCGAGGTCAATTGACAGTGACTCTGCTGTAATTAGTGAGTCACCACCACCTAATTCTGAAGACCTCGAAAATTTTGCTAAACAGTTCAAACAGAAACGAATTAAGCTGGGTTTCACTCAGGCCGATGTCGGTTTAGCCTTAGGAACGCTTTACGGCAATGTGTTTAGTCAAACAACCATCTGTAGGTTTGAAGCTCTGCAGCTAAGTTTTAAAAACATGTGTAAACTGAAACCACTATTGGCTAAATGGTTGGAAGAAGCTGACAGCTCTACCGGCTCCCCAACATCGTTAGACAAAATCGCCTCTCAGGGTCGCAAGCGGAAGAAGAGAACAAGCATTGAATTATCTGTAAAAACAGCGTTGGAAAACCACTTTCACAGACAGCCGAAGCCCGTGGGTCAAGAAATTTCAAGTCTTGCCGATAGCCTGCAATTAGAGAAAGAAGTGGTACGAGTGTGGTTTTGTAACCGTCGCCAGAAAGAGAAAAGAATGACTCCGAATGTCGACGTCGCAGGAAACCCACTGACTAACAGAGGAACAAAAGGAGGACAGAAAAACGACGGGAACCAAGACATGCTTCTGAGGCATGCTGACGGTGGTTACCTCAATGGCAGCCCCGGTCAACTCCCATCACATTCACACAGCCCGCCTATGCTCCATTCACCCCCTTCCCATTCAGCCAGCCATTCTATTTCTACCATGGGCCAGTCTCTGACCGCTCACTGACAACTCACGTGACTTGTGGGCTATCAGCTTGATTAATAACAGTTCTGTAAGAAAATCATATACTTGCCATGTGATTCTTAGGCCTAAACTGACTTATTACATAATAGTGCAATGTATAAATAAAGGCCTTCTTATGTTTGGTTAGTGAAGTGAAGATTTAATTAATTTTGTGCTCATTCCAGGAACATCTGGGACTTCTTGTACATAATATTCATGTGACGTCATCTTAATTGTTGTGTTTTTGTGCCAATATTCTGTTTTGTATCTCTTCCCGACAACGCCGAGGTCCTTGTACACACACTTATGAACGAGATGGGACTGCGGCTTGGTCAAGTTGTAATAAAGAACAAAAGGTGAGAGAGGGCACGTTTTAAACTAGTCGAAACACTGGACAAGCGTTGGAAAAACGCTTAACGTGAGGTAAGGCCCGTCTGCCGTGTTTTCATGTTACTTCTTTATATTGTTACCTGCCAGTTTTAGGACTACCTCGGAAGACCACTATAAACGTATTGACACAGTTTTCTTTTAAAAATAGCTCGGACGTTTGGAAAGCTGAAGGTAAACCCTCTCATACAGTTTGAAACTGGTACATGTTAAACTTGAAAACTATGTAAAAATTCAACAGCTTAGTAAACTTATAGTAAGAACCAAATGTGTGAATTAAAATATAATAATGATAAAGGAATATTTGTTTGATTTCATAGGGAAAGAAAAGGAAAATATAGTAAAATAAATATTTATAGTGGTTAAGAAGTAGACTGAGTTTTCGTTGGAATCATAGGTTTCTTCTTACTGAGTATTAATTTGAATGCTTATTTTAACGGTTCAAATTAAGATACATTTCAGGTCATACGCTGAAGCCTTTTATCATGAAATGTAGTTAATGATAGTCATAATAACATGCAGTTCAGTTTTGTGAATTAAACCCGTCACTGTATACTTTAGTGTGTGGCATATCTATACCGTTGTGTACTTTTGGAAGTATGCAACAATTCTGTGGCACGTTTATTATACAGACACATTTTGGAGTGGCATAGGTCAACGAATTTAATAACTATAAATAAAGCAATGCTCATATGAATGCTATACAAACTTCTTGAAAGCAGATCAATCATTAAAATCCTGATATATTTCTGTACAGAATGTGACGTTTGAAAAAGGACGTTAATTACTATAAAAATTAAGGTTTTAAACGAGGTTATGTTACTTATTGCCAGAAAAAAAGAGAGAAGATAACAAGGTTAAGAAAAGCACTTTTAGTGATTCATGAAAACATAATAGTTTTAACCTTAGAAAAAGAAGGTTATATGTTTTAAAAACAAAAGCTCTCAGCGATATTGGCTACGAGATGTAAAAATTGCGTTAAAAATATTGCAGAATTTCAAAGTAAAAGTTTCTCCCTGTACTTTTACATAGTGCTATCAGAAACGGTATCGTGTTATAACAGGCTGCCATTGAATATTATAGACAGTTTTCGTTTGTTAAAATAATCTAGCGTTTGTTGTAACTTTGTAAGTAGAAGAGAAAGTGTATATCGGCATAGCCCGGAAAACAGACGTGTATATGACCAGATAACTTGTTCGTTGTTTCCCTGTGTTTAAATGAAAGAGTGTAATCAATTAGTAATAGTGGAACACCAAAAGTTGATCCAAAAGTGCACTTCTTCGACCCATAACTGTCGCCCAGATTCAACACAAACAACATTCTGTGGCTACTAACTTTAACACTTCTTTATAATAGTTTATTAGATCTTTAAAATTGCGGAAAATGTCACAGACATTGTAGATTAAAAGTTCGTATCTCACACAGACGTATAAACAGCTGTTACTTTTATTGTAAAAGTTAACTTGCTTTTCGTTATCTAATTTCCAATACCAATTATTAAGAAAAAAGAAACATAATTATTCCTGTAGAGGAGTTCCGTTGAGGGCAGAACAAATTGAAATGCCTAGAGATGATTAGATCTATAATTCGTTAGTACAAGGTGGTTCGTCACATTAGATTTTTAATCATACGTGTTCTTAGATCACTTCCTTAGATAATTAGATCTATATTTCGTTAGTACAAGGTGGTTCGTCACATTAGATTTTTAATCATTCGTGTTCTTAGATCACTTCCTTTCTCAAAATATAGTGTCGCTTGTTAAGTTGCAGGAGAAATACTGACTTGACATTTGCTCTGATTATAGATATAGAATTACTGACCACCTATACTGACAATAAGAGCTAGGTTATGTTGGCATTTCTAGTTAATGCTTTGACGAAAGAGTTTTCGGTTTGGAGCTGTGTGATTCGGGAAAAAAAATATTAATAAGGCATCATGAAATATTTTCAGCTTTTAATGATAAAGATTACTATTTGTTCTAACATTGTGAAAACAACGTTAGTGAGGGTTAAAGTTTTTTTTGAAGTACTCCCTGAATGCTTTTCAAATTAGCGCTCTGCTTGACTGACTTATCAATAAAAATAACATCAGGCAATATAGAAATCCTCGAACAACTCAACCGAATCCTCTAAGCAAGAGTGATAACCTTAAGAGACCGATCAAAATGTATTTGTTCATCTCATCTGGTATACGTTAAAGGTTTTTTTTTAAAATAATTACATAGATCAAGTTAACATTAAATAGAGAAAATGATCCTGTTAATTTAAAACTGAGAATCTCCAAACTTAATATATTAACACATAACCATCAAATAAGACTATTTCTCGAGTTAAAATAGCTATAAACGCAAGTATTAAAGCAAATTCCGCAATTTTATGGATTAACCAGATAAGTTCAATACAAATTCGTTTGTTTGTTTTTTGATTCATTAATTAATGTCCAGTTTTATGAAATGTATGATCATGTAATGTATTTAAATCGTTTTTGCCGTTTTCTTGTGAATATATTTCTCTCTAGTTTTCATATGTGAAAAAAATCTGTTTTTCCATGTGTTTTCATGTATGCTGATATAAGATTATGAACTGCACAGTTTGTTTGCTTATGAGCACTAACTGTATTATATAAAGTTGGAGTACGTATTATATATGTGTATGTGTGTATTTTATATTGTTTTAAGTATAAGCGAAATATGTAGGGTAATCCTAAGCATCTGGTTTTAGTTTTGATATTCCTTAAGATTCATAACTGAGAACAATTTGTTTTTATTTACCCGTTAGTTGTCCCAAAACACAATATTGTTGTATGAGAGTGTGTGTGTATAAAACACGATTCAAAAAGCAGTTGAAAGGGCCCGTCTTTTAATTTTTTTGGTGCTTTAAAAATTATTCTCGACTGAACCGCTTTAATATCGTTTGGGTAACTTATATATTCCTAGTCACTATATGATCTAAGAAAACCATATAAGTTACCCTTATTACCACTTAATGTTGAGATGTAAAGATTACCCGGTTTTGTCACTCGTGGTAAACATTATTCCCTTAACTCTTCTGTAAATTGCTTTTATTAAACTTCATTTCTTAGAATACATTTAAAATAGTTAAGCCTTAAAAATTTCGTTTACAATGACATTTTGTTTTATTCTGGCTCCTGACAATACCTTCTAGCAAGCAAACAAGCTACTTGACCTCAAACTTAACACAAAGAATGCTCTCAGAGTTGATAGGAAACGATTTATCACAGGCAGTTATTCGAATCAAAGAGTGTGTCAGATTTTATTTTCCAGTTAAACGTTTTTTAATTCTTAAACCCCTAGGAAGGAAATCGTTATTTAACCACCAGCCCAATACAGTGTATTAAATCCATATATATGAACAGTATATTAGCAGGATATAGTTTTAAGCGTTATACATACTTAGTATATCATCCATTCACACCTTACAGATTAACCAGGAGAGCAAAATCCAAAATCAGTTTCTCGTGTTGTGTAAACCTTCGTGTGTTTTTCTTTCTTTCTTTTTTAGTGTCTACGTTATCTTCAGTTTGTGATTATATATTTTTTATTATGGTTTCAAATGTTTGAGAAAACTAGCAAACTAATTTTAAAGTCACTTGTCTTGAATTAGTAATATAACATATTGTCTATATCGGTTATTGTCAGTTAATTCGTTTCTGACATTAAATCAACGATCTGATTCGATGTCTCTTATGTAGCACATAGTGTAAAGAGTGTTTGTTACACTTGACAAACTGTTCCTTACAAATCATAGTATAATAAATATAGCACAAATCATTAAAGCTTGGATCCATAAAGATGAGGTTAACAGAAAAGTCTCTTCAAATTTCACTGTATACTGATGTAAATGTTTCGATAATTTGAGGTTAATCTGTGCTTAAATCTTAAAATTTAAGAAGAAAAAAAAATAGCACGCTTCTGTTTTACAGTGTGATGGTAGTTAAAACACCAAAGTTAAATGTGCAGAATTTTCAGAATTTGGATAAAAATCTTTATATTTTGCTTGCGTGAAATATTGTATACTTATTGCTGTTTTAATGTTTCTTTTTGCAGAGTTTATACTTTGCATATGTATATTATTGTATCTGTATTTGTATAGTTAATAACTGTACTATATATATATATAGCTTGAAATAGCTGTATCATATATGACAAGTTGAAATCAGGAACAATAAACACATCATTTTGTGACATAATATTTTGTCCCTTTTGTTACTGTTGTTAACCAGCTGAATATCAGTTTTTAAGAACTAGGAGACGTAATTGTAAAAGTGATATACATATAAATTGTGAATTGTTGTTAAAGCTGAATCTCGTCTAAAATATATAACTGAGAAATGTCTATTAACTACTCCGATTGGGTTCTTGTTAAATTTACAACTATTTTGAGCTGAAAGAGACACAGACATGGGTACCACCAGATGACGCTACCGGTTATGTGTTTCAAAAACAATTTTTTTATCAACTCAAAAAGAACTGCTTAGGTTTTGACTTTGTAGTATTTTTTTTTCAGTAGCGTTAGTCCCAGTCTGAATTTTTTATTTTTTTTGTATCATTGTTTTTTGAGGTGTTCGAAAGTAAACCATGAATGCAGGCCTACTACAGCTGTGTGAAAGTGTATATACTGAGAAACGGAAATCACCAGGTAAACAGTCTACAAGGTACATAATATAGTACACACATTAAATATCCTTCATAACAATAAAAACTAGATAAATCATGATACAGGAAACCCGATAGCTGATAGGAAGTAGGACCTTTCTTCTTCATCATTGCTCTGTACTGTGTTTAGATGTTTCAAACAGAGTTGTGAAAAAATGTCAGTGTATTTTCCATACTGATATGCACACGTTCACATATTCTATACGTGTATAGCGACATTATTAGTTCGTTCTAGATTATCTGATAGGAAAACGCATTATATACATATAAAACAACATGAATATCTTAACATGTAATTTACAATCAAGTTAATCAAAACGTATCAAAGAATTGAAAATTTCTCAAGAAATTGCTTAAAAACCATTGTGGATAAGAATTTGGTAGAACACTGATGACACAAACATAGCAAGAGAAAAAGGTAAATGTAAGGCTTGTCGCGCCTGGTTTTGGCGTTAATTCGACGGTAGCATCTGTTAGGCTGACGTGTTGAGTTGGCGGGTATATTTAATGGTGTCGGACATATTTTTAAGACAGATTGCGACAGGTGGGCGTTTTACAATAAGCTACGAAGTAACGAAAGGATTTCTATATGGATTATTATGTTCCCATACAGTGTATTTTATAAGTTTGATTATGTATCAAGGTTCGCTTAATCGTCCAGCCGTCTATTTACCAAAAGAATCCAAATCATTATCGTTATGTTCTTCAGTATTTAAAAATTGTTAATTTTATTGAGTTCACAGTTCATTTTATAAAACTGAGCTATAGAAAAGTGAGTTATATTCACGATTTAAACTAGCATTTCTGCTTCAGGGAACACAAAAGAAAAACTTGTTATGTAATTTGTACTGTGGAAAATCGTATAGAAAATATGGTAATATTATATGAAAAACCACGAAAAACATTTGGAAAAAAACCACATATAATATCTGAAAATATTGTATAGAAATGCTAGAAATATTATATACAAAAAATAGTGTGAAAACACAATGCCCTATAATAAAACCACTTATAGTAGTGATAACAGTATTGTTGCAAAGTGCAACTTCAAAGCAATTACAATTAATGTGAAAACACAATGCCCTATAATAAAACCACTTATAGTAGTGATAACAGTATTGTTGCAAAGTGCAACTCCAAAGCAATTACAATTAATGTGAAAACACAATGCCCTATAATAAAACCACTTATAGTAGTGATAACAGTATTGTTGCAAAGTGCAACTTCAAAGCAATTACAATTAATGTGAAAACACAATGCCCTATAATAAAACCACTTATAGTACTGATAACAGTATTGTTGCAAAGTGCAACTCCAAAGCAATTACACAATATAGTAATTTGTGAAAATCCATAGAAACCACATGAGACAAAGGATTTTGTTTAGCGAAAGGTCGTGTAATACTTGTTATGGAATTGCATTTCCTTTGTGTGTGTGTAACGAATTACAATTATACTAGAGGTGTTCTTATTTTATTCTGACATTCTACAACTTCAAATGATATAACAAAGTACAATCGTGGTTACTAAGACAATATAAGCAGTTTACTTTGACAGGAAAGTTGACAGCTTTGGTGAAAATCCTATTTTGCTGAAACCATTGTTGTCTTAATCTGGAAGTGCCATGAAAGAAGATGACCTTTCACAAGTAAAAAGAGTTGTAGATTTTTGGAGATTTCTAACTTTAACTTCACTCCTGTCTAAAACAGATTTTTGTAAAATAATCTGGATCCTTCAATTACATGTTTTAAAGAGAGAAAACGAAAACCGGTGTTGTTCTTTCGGTGCCAACTAACATTAAAGTTTTATTATTCAAATTACGTACAGAAATCAAAATATACCGAATCACAGCACAAAACTGTTTCATAAATATTGTGACGTTAAAACTGTGAAACTGCACGGTTTGTTATTATAGTTTTATATATACTGTTTACATAATAATTTAAACTGATCAACATAAATATTGTGACGTTAAAACTGTGAAACTGCACGGTTTGTTATTATAGTTTATACATACTGTTTACATAATAATTTAAACTGGTCAACATAAATATTGTGACGTTAAAACTGTGAAACTGCACGGTTTGTTATTATAGTTTATATATACTGTTTACATAATAATTTAAACTGGTCAACATAAATATTGTGACGTTAAAACTGTGAAACTGCACGGTTTGTTATTATAGTTTATATATACTGTTTACACAGTAATTTAAACTGGTCAAACTAAATATTGTTTTAAGACATTGTAATAATGTGCAACACGTCAACTTAAGTATCATATATAGCAGAAGTTAACAAACAACGATATTGTAGAAAACATGCACATGTTTAGAAAAATACCTGTCTTAACATGGATCGTGTTTTCTACAATAAGTAACAGTGTGCTTACAAGTATTAGTGTAATGTGTTTCTCTGAACAAGTGCCATATAAAGTTTATATGTTCATGTGAAATGGAAAAATGCCATGTTGTTTTTAACTAAGTAATAATGTGCAAGTGGATAACTTTTTATATACCTTATTTAACAATATGAAACTTTATATTATATCTAGTTTATATAACAAGGTGCAACTTGTCAACTTAACTCTTTTGTGTAGCATATATATCAATGTAAACTTATAAACTTAAGTATTATATCTAGTTTATACAGCAATATTCATCTAGTAAACCATGTCGTATAGTTTATATAATATCAAAGAGCTGTACACATCATATGATTTATATGATAATAATGATAACTGCTCAACTTAAATATTATGTATAAGTTTTAAAGGTTATGCATCTGGTTATCGCCAGTTTTATATATTATTTATATAAAATTCATATAATATTATAATAAATATGATACACAGTTTACGAAATATGTTGTTACATTTTTATATTGTATACAATTATTATATGTTAGCTAATGTTATACTTTTAAATTGCTATGCGACTGACTGACTTTAATACTGTATAGAATTTGTAACGTGCATTCAGTCCAGTATAATTTTCTAATTCAGAAAATACTAGTTATTTAGGTATCTTGAAACTTAAATGTAGTTTATGCTGTATTATTTAGTTGGTTAGTTTCAAATTTATACGTAGTTTATATCGAACTGTTCAGTTGGTTACGCCAGAGTTTATGTGTAGTTTAGTTGCGTAATTTTCTTGAAATAGATATGTAACTTACGCCGTAGTATTTAGTTGTTTTAGTGTTCAAGTTGATATTTAAATCATATTGTAATATTTAGTTTAGTGATTAACTTAGAACATAGGTGTAGTTTATGCCGTACTATTAAGTTGGTTAAGTTAGAACTTATATTTAGTTTATGCCGTATGATTTAGTTGGTTAAGCTATGACTTAGGTATAGCTTATGTCGTACTATTAAGTTGGTTAAGTTAGAACTTATATTTAGTTTATGCCGTATGATTTAGTTGGTTAAGCTATGACTTAGGTATAACTTATGTCGTACTATTAAGTTGGTTAAGTTAGAACTTATATTTAGTTTATGCCGTATGATTTAGTTGGTTAAGCTATGACTTAGGTATAGCTTATGTCGTACCATTAAGTTAGTTAAGTTAAAATTTAGGTGTAGTTTATATCGTAGTATTCAGTTTATCAAGCTAGAAATTTGGTGTAATTAATGTCATAGTATTTAGTTTATCAAGCTAGAAATTTGGTGTAATTAATGTCATAGT
>NW_013671562.1:15638-17469 GCF_000517525.1 Limulus polyphemus
ACCGTACATAGTATTCAGTTTATCAAGCTAGAAATTTGGTGTAATTAATGTCATAGTGTTTAGTTTATCAAGCTAGAAATTTGGTGTAATTAATGTCATAGTATTTAGTTTATCAAGCTAGAAATTTGGAGTAGTTTATATTGTAGTATTTACTGAGTTAAGTTTTAAATTTGGTTTAATTTATATCGTAGTATTCATTTGGTTAACATAAACATTATATATTTAACAACTAATTCACGTAAACATTAAAAAACATGTCAATTCATTATGCACGTAAGAAGTCTGAAACTTTCTCTTGTCTTGGTGTGAATTATATGTTCTGGAGGAATAGAGTATTAACAGGCCGTCACCAACTGGACTTTGTTAATATATTTAGAGTATTAACAGGCCGTCACCAACTGGACTTTGTTAATATATTTAGAGTATTAACAGGCCGTCACCAACTGGACTTTGTTAATATATTTAGAGTATTAACAGGCCGTCACCAACTGGACTTTGTTAATATATTGTCGAACCTTCGCTTATCTTTGTAGGGAAAAATCTGCCGTTTAAGCCTATTCGTTTATGCAGAACCGGTCGGCTAAGGCAGTTTTGGAGCTTATTCAGTACAGGGTGTTGTAAAAGTGTTTTTACAAAGCCTGTGTCTGACTGGCCTTAGTTTACTGTTTGCCACCAAGACCTGTACAGAGACTTATTCTCTATGTTTAGAGACGGTACGGGACCCTACCTCCCGCCGTTCCCTACTGACTACCGCACGTTCCTTCCCTCAGTTACAGTCACTATTTGCAGCTGAAGTGATGTGAGTTTTCCTACGCTTAATGCGGCAAGTAGGCTACTTAATCGCCCTGGCAACTATTGAGGGTCGTGTTAGGAGGGGGAGAAAATAGGTAGTAATATACAGTGGCTTTATTTGGGAAACCAAAACTCTCCCGATTTACATATATATAGAAAACATCCGGTATATATTTTAATATCTTTATTTTTAAGAATTCCTGGTTAGTTTATGAAAGGTTTTTCAGCGATTACTAAACGACTTTGTTGCTACAAAAGTATAAAATAAAGTTGCTTTCAGGATCGAACTGATTTTCTATTGTCCCAGATTCCTGGATCTGTGATGAATATCTCTTCTTCTCATCTTCTGTTCATTGCTACTTTCATAACTACTGTTTTTGTCTGTGCTCCAAAATGTCAAGTGTCTATAACAAACTACATAAAGTTAAAATACAAATTCAATTAGTTTCATTAACTGTGAGCTTTATCAGCTCATGCATTTACTATTCATTATAAGAAGCAGACCAGTATAACGTAAGAAGGTACGTCTCTACTTAGATTATTTAACGTAAGCAGACTACATTTGAAGGTATGGTTGACGTTTCTATTCCGCAAAGAGCGTTATGATATAATTAAACAGCTATAGTTTCAGCAACTAGTCAACTAGGTTTCTATAACAACTAGCAACTAAATAAATACAGGTTTCTATAGAAAGGCTACTTCAGAAAGGAAGATAGGTTTCTATACTGACTATCCGACATCGGAAGACAGATTTTTATACTGACTATCCAGCATCGGAAGACAGGTTTATACTGACTATCCAACACAGAAGACAGGCTTCAATTTTAACTATCCAGCATCGGAAGACAGGTTTATACTGACTATCCAACACAGAAGACAGGCTTCAATTTTAACTATCCAGCATCGGAAGACAGGTTTATACTGACTATCCAACACAGAAGATAGGTTTCAATTTTAACTATCCAGCATCGGAAGACAGGTTTATACTGACTATCCAACACAGAAGATAGGTTTCTATACTGACTATCCAACACAGAAG
>NW_013671562.1:18281-25246 GCF_000517525.1 Limulus polyphemus
CCAGCATCGGAAGACAGGTTTATACTGACTATCCAACACAGAAGACAGGCTTCAATTTTAACTATCCAGCATCGGAAGACAGGTTTATACTGACTATCCAACACAGAAGACAGGCTTCAATTTTAACTATCCAGCATCGGAAGACAGGTTTATACTGACTATCCAACACAGAAGACAGATTTCAATTTTGACTATCCAACATGGGAAGACAGGTTTATACTGACTATCCAACACAGAAGAAACGTTTTATACTGACTATCCAACACAGAAGAAACGTTTTTATAGTGACTAGTGAACACAGAAGACAATTTTTGTTTTTATTATCTAACATCGGAAGACAGGTTTCTATGTTGACTAGTCAACATCGGAAAACAAGTTTCTATATTGACTATCTAACATCAGGCTTCTAGAGTAGCGGTCCAACTTAAAAAATGCTATCGATTGGAAACTTCAACAGGAACTTGGTTATCAAATTTGAGCAATAAGTTTAAACATGAAGAACGTGAAAATTGCCGGACATTACATGATGCATGGCTGGCCCTTTTCGTATATGTTTATCCATTCTTACTTTTGTACTAGTGGACAGTAATAGATAGTGGCTTTATTTGGGAAACTAAAACTCTCCTTCCAATGTAAAAATCAAGTTCTTGACACGATTTAATAGCTTCGAGATATGTACGCATTCTTGTTTGTTTGAAGTTAGAGATGTTTTGTGGTGTGAATAATTACAAGATTTACCGAACTACAAGAGATGTTTTGTGGTGTGAATAATTACAAGATTTACCGATCTACAAGAGACGTTTTGTGGTGTGAATAATTACAACATTCGCCGATCTACAAGAGATGTTTTGTGGTGTAAATAATTACAACATTCGCCGATCTACAAGAGATGTTTTGTGGTGTGAATAATTACAAGATTTACCGATCTACAAGAGATGTTTTGTGGTGTGAATAATTACAACATTCGCCGATCTACAAGAGATGTTTCGTGGTGTTTCACACCACAAAACATCTCTTGTAGATCGGTAAATCTTGTAACTATTCACACCACAAACATCTCTTGTAGATCGGTGAATGTTGTAATTATTCACACCACAAAACATCTCTTGTAGATCGGCGAATGTTGTAATTAAAATAATTACAACATTCGCCGATCTACAAGAGATGTTATGTGGTGTAAATAATTACAACATTCACCGATCTACAAGAGATGTTTTGTGGTGTGAATAATTACACCAAAGTCAGCTGTCACAGGCTGATGCCTACAGGTATAGAATATCCACAAAATCGATGCAGTACTGAAGACTTTTTTCAATCTACATCAATTCCACACCTTCATCTGTCTTTCTTTTTTTTCTCTAAACGGAACAAATAATGGTTGGTGTTGATATAGTTGTATGAATATCTTTTCCAAACGAAGATCTGTTCTATTTTACAAAATGACGGATATATATATATACGAAGTAGGTATATGGTCGAAATGTTAACTAACATTTTCTTATTCTTTAGTTTTGCCTTTACTTTTTTTTTACGCTCGTTTGACATGCGCTTTGTTGTAAGCCAGTCAACAGATGGGTTCCGATTACAGCAGTTACCACAGTACAATAAATCTTCATCGCTCTAAAAATAAGAGCAAATAAAAATACATTACTTAAGTACAGATTGATTCAAACAATTTTTCGTATCGCTAGTACTTCTGTCTAAGTAAATATCCTTAGGACAGTAGTATACACGTAATAGCCCATTGAATAAACGTTAGTGTTAAGTGCCTATAACTGTTCGCTCATAATCTTTATATCAAAGCTTTACAGAGTCCTTTTTTTTATGGGATGTATTTGAGTATTCGCTATGATGTGGTAATAATGATAATGTATATCTAACCGCGAATAATAACTAATATCTAATAACTAAATCCTTTTTGTTTTTTGGGCCTAACAAAATGCTTGACTGTAGATTTTTTTTATGTCCACATTTCTCTGAATTACACCGATTTGTTCTCTATCTAACTTCTATCTAAAACGCTTGAACAATTTACTTCCAGATTACTTCCTTACTGATTTTACTTCCGGATTAACACAAAAAAAAAGAATGTTTTGGTTTCCGTCAAAATAACACGAATTACTAGTGTCTGAGTACGTTTATAGAAACGTTTACAAACATGACAAGTAACATATCATTATTATGTATAACTTAACAATAAGATTACACGTATTTTATGATGCCATATGTAATTTATGAATAGTGTTTAGCTTAGCAACAATATCCTATTAAGTCGGAAATTTAATTATTATATCTGCGTAATTTGGATTATCTTACAAAATATACTCAAACTTGGTTTTGAATACACCTGGTCACTCTTATGTTTTTATACGTCAATGGCCTTAAATAAAAACAATATCGTAAAAATGTCGATTTGGTTTCAAGTTATATAAGTCACCAGCTTTTATATTAATGAAAAAAAAGTCGGAATTTTAAAACTATGCGCTAAGTAACATGAGAAATTTTCAAAATCTACACTTTCAAATGTGCACGCACACCTGATACACGATACTGTAAGTCAGTGACGCCCGGTATAGCTGAGGTGATAAAGCGGAGTTGTATGTGTTTTTTATGCTAGAAGCGAAGAAATACCGAGAAGTATACAGATTTCATCAGCTAAATTGTTGAAAGTAGTGCCACTTTTGATATTTCATCCGATATCATTAACTTTCTGTGTTTTTTGTGCTCTCAACTGGCGAGTTAACCGAAGACTAGATCATGCCGTGCTGGAAAATAACCACTAACCTAGACCATCAACAGCTGTATATTAGCCCGCTAGTTGTATAACAATCATATCAGACGCGAAACTTAGGTACATGAGATATTCTTATACTTGGAGAAACCCCCAAAAAAAACATATTTTTATGATTAGATTAGAGTGATTATATTAGTTACATATAAATACAAAACATGTACCTGTATGTGAAAATAAAGATCTTGACGCAATCTAATAGCTTCGAGACATGTATTCATTCTTGTTTATTTGAAGTCAGGATGTTTTGTGGTGCGAATAACTACAACAACTTTCGAAAGCGCTCGGGTTATAGGGTTTTTATTGATTTCTATCGAGACATCATGAACCTACGAGTTTGTCTAACATCATGAATACAACAGTCACTGATCTACAGGGTGTCCCAAAATTTGTCTGCCTGTTTGAAGTCAAGCACAAAGCTACACAATGGGCTATCTGTGCTCTGCCCACCTAGGGTATCGAAACCAGGTTTCTAGCGTTGTAAGTCCACAGACATTCCGCTGTGCCACTGGGTGGTGGGGCAGGTGTCCGAAAATTTGTCTGCCTGTTTGAAGTCAAGCACAAAGCTACACAATGGGCTATCTGTGCTCTGCCCACCTAGGGTATCGAAACCAGGTTTCTAGCGTTGTAAGTCCACAGACATTCTGCTTTGCCACTGGGGGGTGGGGCAGGTGTCCCAAATATCGGCTGCTACACACGTTTACAGAATGTTCACAAAATCGATGCAGTACTGAAGACTTTTCAATCCATCAATGCTCAGCGCCATTAATTAAAAAAGCTACAAAGAAACAAGGAAAACAATGCTCATTTCCTCATTGTTACAATAACAACGGACTTTTGGGACTCTCCGCATTAAAAACATATTTTCTCATTGTTACAATGACAACGGACTTTTGGGACTCTCCGCATTAAAAACATATTTTCTCATTGTTACAATGACAACGGACTTTTGGGACTCTCCGCATTAAAAACATATTTTCTCATTGTTACAATGACAACGGACTTTTGGGACTCTCCGCATTAAAAACATTTAAGATTTTGGAAAACCGTAAAAGTCCCACTATGACCTCATATACAAGGTAAGATGGATAAAAGTAGTTCAATTTCACTGCCCCCAGTGGCACAGCGATGTGTCTGCGGACTTACAACGCTAGAAACCGGGTTTCGATACCCGTGGTGGGCAGAGCACAGATAGCCCTTGTGTAGCTTTGTGCATAATTAAAAAAACAAACAAACAAAACAATCAATTTCACTAGCATAAAGGATGATATATATAATTAAGGATATACATATATATATCCATAAAGGATGGTATAAAATTAAGGATATATATATATCCATAAAGGATGGTATAAGATTAAGGATATATATATATATCCAGCATAACTATTTTGGCGTTATGAAGCAAAATATTTATACGTGTTAATATATAGAGGTAACTCAAATTTCTGACAGATTATACATTTTTAGTGGAAAGTAGGTATGATTAGTTCGCACAGCATAAGTTTCGTATTATATCCACTTAGCAAGCGGTCGGTTCTTGACCCTATAAGATCACGTATAACAATGTTTATTCAACTATTTAAATAACCATAGGTTTCATCCACTCATCGAGTACCAAATATATAAGTTTGTTCCCTTTGATTTTTTTCTAATTTTCGCTGGTAAAACTTTCAGAACATTATATGTGAATATTAACCCCTAGATATAACGTTCAATGGTTCTGGTGAAATTTGAAATACTAGTCATATTTATTTTGCTATGGGAACCATTGTGTATCGTATGATAAATTACACTTACTTCACAGGAAAATGAAGTGATATAATTTCAAATTAAAACCATGGTAACTAGACACGATGCTCCATTTATAAATATATATATATAAAGCTTACGATAAACGTTTAAAGAAATCATGGTTAACAAAATTTAATTTTGATATTAACGTTTTATGCAGTATTTTTATATTGCCTTAGGTGTTTTCTAACATCACTAAAGGTTAAGGACTTAACCTGTGTACGTGACTTTCTTACCTTACATATTTATGGAGATAATAACCTAACTGGCTGTTCGGACACGAGTCTTAGATTGAGTTCCTAGAAAATGCTACAAATTTTCTTTTGTACACTGTTTGAAACACGCATTACTCCAAGTAGCACATGGATAAATACAAAATGTTAAAATGTGTTTGTAAAGTAATTTTTATAGTAAGTTCGTTATTGAGTAGTGTGACGATTGGCTATTCTTTCCCTTCGCCTCAGGGATTCTGCCTACGTCTCGTAACACAAAGTGTCTTGAAAGTATACCTTCTTTCTAAGGGCCCCACGGAATATCAAGAAAAAAAAACACAAGCTACACCAAGTCACGTGCCAGGCTAACACCCCCTCTTGGTGAAAGTCTGGCTTGTTGTTTCATAAGCTGAACATACGGGAAGTAAGGCTAGCTAAGGTGAAAAAAATCGTAAGTTTCCAACCAATAGTTTACTGTCTATGTATTTTTGTTCGTAATAACTAAACTCTATGCTATCATATATATCTCAAACTCTGATGTCTGGCTTCGTAGCGAATAAACGACATGTGACAAACGAATTGACCAACATTAACAATTATACCGGTGTTAATATACATTATTAGTTATTCTCTCGTGAAATAGAAGCCACTTACTTAGGTTATAAAGTATTGAGTTGACAGAACTTTTAAACAACTCATTAGTTAGTCAGTCTCTAAGTTATGGTACAAACGTTCGCTGATGCTCTAACAAGGCACGAAACGTCAGATAAATCTCCCGCAAAAAATATCAAAATGACAGCATTCTTAAAAAAAAATAATAATCGTGTTAACGACAACACAGCAACAACAACGATAAAAGAAACACGTTAAATTAATTAATATCACCATTGTATTAATGTATGACTTTTTTTATTTGAACTGGTACGCATTCCTCTACCAGGTGGCATTACCTCCGGAAATTCGATTTTGACGTTCTTTATTGTAATTATATGATGCGTGTATGTCCTGGAAAAGATAAACTTTTATTGTTTATCTACTTCAACTCCGCACCAAGCTTACAAATCCTTTAATATAGTGATAATAGCGCTTAACCTGCATAACATGGACGTAGGAAATTTTAATAATTATTACACAGATGCGGTTAATGCATCTGACTGGAAGCTGCTCTTCAAATTAATAAATCTGCGATAAACCCATTTCACGCATACTGTAAACTTATATCGAATTAACAATTAATAAAAAAGACATGTGCATGCGAAAATCTAGGGCATTAGAAGTTTTGTTTGTTTGTAATCAAGCACAAAGCTACACAATGGGCTATCTGTGCTCTACCCGCCACGGGTATTGAAACCCGGTTTGTAGCATTGTAAATCCGCAGACATTCCGCTGTGCCATTGGGGGCAGCATTAGAAGTAGCAGCTCTTGCTTATGTTTCAATGCGGTCTTGCTCGTTACTTCTCTTACGTTAACCCGCATAATGCTAACTAGAACAGCTCAGGTGGTTAGTTTTGTATTAATTTGATATATAGATACAGTTATTGTCGCTGTTCTATGGTTATTTTTCTATGTATGCTTAACTGTTTATATGTGTAATTCAATTTACTTAATCAACCACAAAAATATCTCTTCTAAATAAACGTCTAATAATTGAAAATCGGGTTCTAGCACAGCTTGAGCTTTCGAAAGTAGGATCTTCGTTTTCGAGGACCTCGTGGTATGAGGCCGAGCTGAGTGATTGAATTTACGGCACTTGGAACTTAAAGCGATGACAGTTTCACACTTGTTAACACTATTATATAACGGATTGAACAAAAATGTAATTTTTTTCTTCTCCTTTCAAAAATATGGATATCCGATTTAACCAGGCATTAATGTACATAAGCAAAGTAATGCATTAATGTGAATTAAGAAATTATACTTAATAATATAATAGTACTGTCTGTATAGCAGAGACGGCCTGTATGGGTATTAAAAAACTTTAATTAAAATAAAGTACAAGAACAACGTTTCGACCTTTTTAGGTCATCTTCAGGTTAACAAAGACAGTTTGAAACTGGCTGTTACTGGGCACATACATGTCTTAGGAAATATGATACATTGTTACTTCAAGTGGGTTTCTCGTCATCATTAATATTACTGTCTGTTGTCTGTTGTATGTCCATGTAACT
>NW_013671562.1:25621-28145 GCF_000517525.1 Limulus polyphemus
TGGGTACATACAATTTTCAATTTTGCGTTTTGCGATTTTTATGGGCTTTTTTGCGTTTTTTTTTTACCACTACTTCGCCCCCTGTTGATGGATCTTCACCAAATTTTGCATGAAGGTTTGTTGGGTCCATGGGGAGATACATGCAAATTTGCTGTTTCACATTTTGTGTTCTGCAGTTTTTATGGGCATTTTTTACATTTACATACAAGGGAAGCAACTTTTAATGTCCTAACATAACCTTTCATTAATCATGAATTTACATAACTTCCACACTTCCACTCCAGCTAGTATAAAATATGTTACTAACAAAACAATGTGTATAAAGTTATAGTTGTTATTAATGTAAAAATTTAGATTAAACCACATAGTAAGACGTAGAGGCATAATAATACTGTATATCTTAGTGATAAAAGGTATATGTGTTTTTCAATAACTCCTATGTTTCTAATTTTTAAACAAGCATTTCGCGCTAGTTTAAATATATCTTAGTGATGAAAGGTATATGTGTTTTTCAATAACTCATATGTTTCTAATTTTTAAACAAGCATTTCGCGCCAATTTAAACAGTTTAAATTAGTCACGCCTTATTGATTATTGTAAATAATATTTTGTATAATTTTCTTGGCAATATTTTTACAGTATAAAGAATGGCCGAATCCTATTGGTTAACATCAAGAAAGTTTAAAACAACGCTCAGTTTTGCAATACGAAGGTTTTTGTTTTATACTTCCTTCTCAGAATATATGGAATTAGTCACCAAAACATTTGAATACATAGTATTTCAGAGGAAAACGTTTCGTTCTTCAACAAGGAAAACAAGTTGCTGATATTGAATTTAATTAGGGTTTGTCGTTGCTACCTAGTACTCCAACGACATCAGACAATTTTCAGTTAAAAGTTGCTACTAGAGGGCAATGTTTCGCAACTAACGGTAATAAAAAAATTGAGTTATTTTTAGCATTAAGATGTCTACTATACACCAATATGCACTACATAAATTAAATGATAGTAAAACCTGCTTTGTTAAAGAAACTGTTAGAAACTATTGTTTCGTTGCTAATGCTAATAAGCAATGTTTTATGTAAAGTTGGTATTAGAGAATATTGTTTCGTTGCTAATGCTAATAAGCAATGTTTTATGTAAAGTTGGTATTAGAGAATATTGTTTCGTTGCTAATGCTGATAAACAATGTTTTATGTAAAGTTGGTATTAGAGAATATTGTTTCGTTGCTAATGCTGATAAACAATGTTTTATGTAAAGTTGGTATTAGAGAATATTGTTTCGTTGCTAATGCTGATAAACAATGTTTTATGTAAAGTTGGTATTAGAGAATATTGTTCAGTAGCTCAAGGTAATAAACCATCTTTTGTTTGTTTGTTTTAGAATATTCGTGAAAAGCTACACAAGGATTATCTGTACATAGTTGTTCCTAATTTTGAAATGTTTACTACCGTTAGCAACAAAACAACGTGCTTTATTGGCTCTTTCACAAAATCTGGGGCTAAGACAGGCATAGTGGTTAGCGTTTCTGAACTGTGGATCCCAAAGTTTCAAGTTCGCTTCCCGTTTCCCGGTGCTGGTATAAGAGTGACAGTAAAAATCCCACTATTTGCTAAAGACAGTTTAAATGCTTATTAAGTTCTGAGCAGAAGGCCGGTCGAACTTTCCATTCAGTTTATTTTTAGTTTCTAATCCATAATGGCCAGAGGTTTTTGAACTCCTAGTGTTCGTTCAAGAATCTCTGGCCATTATGGTCTATAAACCAGAGTTAGCTAAAGACAAGAATTGATGATGGATACTGTTGACTAGCTGCTGTCCATTTAATCTAGCGAAACGGTGTTCTGTAACATCTCCTTTAATGTTCTATAATAGCTTGTTGCTAACGGTAGTAAACTATATTTTATGTAAACAAGCTATTATAGAACATTAAAGGAGATGTTACAGAACACCGTTTCGCTGTCAACGTTATTTATTATATGTGGTTGAAGTATAGATATAAAAGAACAGTATTTTACTGTAAGCGCTATTTATATATGTATGGGTTTGACGATATACATGATAATAAGTTATGTTAACTAAGCTATAAGAAGATGATCAGTTTTCTTACTAATGACAACATGAGGAAATAGCATTTTTTGTTGAATGTTTAAAATGTTTTTTCTTAACATTTACTATAGATTCATCACGAAATGTTTTTATAAATACATTTCACTGATACCTGTTCTATCTATTTTCACATGTGCTGAAGGCTCAACGTGTTTCAAGCATATCATATCATTCATCTAATTCAGAAGCACTGAATTATTTAACGTGTGTTCTATAAGTACAGAAAGCAATGAAAGGAGATCAAATATTATCGATACAGTTTAGGTCAATTGTTTTATTGTTTACTGAGTTTCGCACAAAGCTACTCAAGGACTGTCTGCTTCTAGTAGTCCCCAAGTTAGAAGTGATTGTTTTATTTTTGTTTTTGAATTTCGCGCAAAGCTACACGAGGGCTATCTGCGCTAGCCGTCCCTAATT
>NW_013671562.1:29124-36061 GCF_000517525.1 Limulus polyphemus
CCACGGCTGAAAGGGCGACCATGTTTGCGACCCTGAGATTGCGAGTCGAGTGCCTTAACCATCTGGCTATGCCGGGCCAAGTTAGAAGTGATAGAATAGACGGAAGGCATCTAGTCAACACCACACCCAACGCCAACTTGTAGTCTACTGTAATCGAACAGTGGGATCGAGCGTCACATTATAACGCCTCCACGATTAAAAGGGCAAGCATGTTCGGGTGTGAGATTCGAACCCGCAACCCACAGATTGTAAGTCAAACGCTCTAAACACGGTCCTGCCAAGCGCTTAGATAAAACCCGTATAAGCGTATTTATAACAAAATTACATTCACTTTCTAAGTTGTTTTTTTAACATATAAAAGTTGTTTTTTTAACATATAAAATTTAAAAACCAGATTAGTTATCTTAAGAGGTACCCGAGATGGCGAAAACAAGGGCATATAATATGAGATGGCGAAAACAAGGGCATATAATATTCTCCGTATACGATATCGTATGTTTGGTGTAAGTGATTTTATGTGTTAGATTTATGTAGTGGCAAATATTATTGTGTAAATGGACTAGAACAGAAATACAATTGCAGATGTTATTATGCCCCATATAAAATTTAAGTGCTGAACAAAATCAGTGCTTGCGTCTATACTATTCAGTTGAAGATTCCAAATTAATTTTGACGACACTTTAGAATTTCTAACTTGCATATAATATACATATATATATGTATAAACGATATACGAAAACAGTACAGTATTCATCCTCTATAATTTGTTGGTTGTAATATTGACTATTTTACAACTAAAGTAGGGACATTAACATTATCTTTGTTTGTATGTTATTAAGCACAAGGCTATAGAATGGGCTATTTGTGTTGTGCCCACCGCGAGTATCGAACCCCGATTTTTAGCTTTATAAATTCACACGCAGGGGTTTAACATTATCTATTCATTTGAAAGGATTTCCATTGTTATAACTGAAATAACTGTTTACAGAAACTGTTTACATATTGTTACATTTAGAAACTACGTTACTGAAGAATCTGAATTGTGAACAAGTAACACTGAAACAACACGATGAAAATGTGGCTGTTTGTACGTGAATTATCAACACAGAGTCAAACAATTACGTAAATTTTATATGTTTTTTTTTATAAAAGGTATTTTATATTTTACTAACTTTACTATTATACATCTGACATAATAAAGATCTGTAAATGAGCGCCACGTGTCCTACTTGGTAAAGGAAGATGTGTTTACTAGCATAGGCAGTGTCTCCACCATGTTTTCTTATGTTTCAATATGACATAATAATAGTACAAGTTGTGTTAGTTTTAATATTTTGTTATTTCTAATCATTCCTCTGTACTTCGCAGACGGTTTTTAAGCGCTTACGATATATTTTCTGAGTGATTGAGCCAAGCTCGTGTAACGTTTTAAAGATTGGAGTCAGATTGTTATCTGTGACAGTGAAAAATATGGACTGTTAATCATTGAAAGACTGTCTGTCAGTTTGGAATCTTTGGTTTTTTACAACTGCTTTTTTTTGTTGCTGTTCCGAATGCTTTTATTGTCTGTATGTCTTGGAAAAAAAAATTAAATAGTGTAATCTCTTTCTGCTTTTTCTTCACTTCTATAAACCTTATTTTTCTTTAAAGTCGAAAATTAACATTACTACGAAGTAATATTTCAAATTAATTCAATTACTTGCTTTGAACAGAACATCGTTGTCGTGAAGTACTGTCATGTTATGTACAGTTTGAACAGAACATCGTTGTCGTGAAGTACTGTCATGTCTTGTACAGTTTGAACAGAACATCGTTGTCGTCAAGTACTGTCATGTTATGTACAGTTTGAACAGAACATCATTGTCGAGTAGTACTGTCATGTTATGTACAGTTTGAACAGAACATCGTTGTCGTGAAGTACTGTCATGTCTTGTACAGTTTGAACAGAACATCGTTGTCGTGAAGTACTGTCATGTTATGTACAGGAACTTAAACTTGCCACCAACAAAAAAGATTGTTTAAAAGTATTGGTAGATAAAAACCTTTACAAATAACCATTTAAAGTGCAAAAGCTCCTCACTAAATTAGGATGTATATGAATTATCAGGTCATACTCTTATACCTACCAAAATCATTATATGATGATACAACTATCCAACCTGACGTCAGTAACTTATACCTACCAAAATCATTATATGATGATACAACTATCCAACCTGACGTCAGTAACTTATACCTACCAAAATCATTATATGATGATACAACTATTCAACCTGAAGTTAGTAACTTATACCTCAGCAGCTGGATGAATGTACGTCATTAGTTACATACATGCAAATTAAACCTTATTGATAAGTTCAAAAAATGATATAAGTTACTTTAAAACCTAAAGGAAAGCCTTTATGAAAGCAGCAACATCTTATGTAAAATACAATCAATCTACAACATTGTTGTACGTCATACCGAATGAGAACATACACATAGTGTATATTTTAAGATATTTATATGTATTAAGCTTAGCATATGTGTGTCAGCTTTAAACAGTTAATATATTTCCGCTTCTCTCTTCATGTACGCTTAAAAAAACACATTTCGCTAAATAGTTTTCGAGACCTCTGAACTCTATCAATTGTCCTTATAAAGTTGTCTTTGGCACAGGATACCAGATGTGGCGACTGTGCTATCGTTTCCATTCATGATCCCTTTTCTCAATCGGTGATTTGCACTATAGCACGACTCTATAGTCTATACCACTTGTTTTTGTTGGCCCGGCATGGCCAGGCGGTTAGGGCGCTCGACTCGCAATGGGTCACGGGTTCGAATCCCCATCACACCAAACATGTTCGCCCTTTCAGCCGTGGGGACGTTATAATGTGACGGTGCATCCCACTATTCGTTGGTAAAAGAGTAACTCAAGAGTTGGCGGTGGGTGGTGATGACTAGCTGCCTTCTCTCTAGACTTACACTGCTAAATTAGGGACGGCTAGCGGAGATAGCCCTCGTGTAGCTTCGCGCGAAATCCATAACAAACAAACAAACAATTGTTTTCGTTTTTCTAACTGAACGGATTTTTCTTGATCGAGAATACAAAACATTAACATATATTAATATTTTTCTTCAAGATGAGAAGTATACAAGAAAAAAACCTATCGGAAAACTGTGAATTGTCCATTCTGATTTATAATTTCTTCCAATATCTGTCGAAATACCTAAACTGATTGAGACATGCATGAAAGAAATCGGAAAGCAGGCTAGAATAGTGGCTAAAATAAGACAACAATGTATGGATGATTTTTACCAAAAGAACAGATACATGCTCATACCTAACTGCTGTTCTTTTACAAGTGTACCTTCGATAATATCTTTACCACACTGGTTTATCTCTTTATGTAGATGTACACCCAAACACCTGCAAAGGGTGACTTTCTATTTATCCGTCAAACCAATACTTGTATTTTGTATGAGGGAATGGAGGGGGGGGATGAATAAAAATGTGTTATGTCAAGCTTACAACCCTACAGCATTGTATAAACGCCCCTAAATATTTAAGTTACACTAAAGCATGTACAGGCGTTCACTGGGATTCTTTTTTCCGCCTAGAACATTGTATGGTACAGTGCGACATATAAGAATATATACTATATATATATATATATATATAAATAGCCGACAGAGACTTTTGGCCTAAAATAGTATGCGTTAAACGAAAATGTTCAATCAAAGTTTGTCTCAGGAAAGAACGGACTTCCTGTACTTAAAGAAATTCATAAGGGTTTTATTGTACACTGGGCACTTTTTTTTTTCAAATGCACCCTGTTCTAATATTAAAGATTACACTGTAACCTCGAGAAAAAGCAAACAAAATATATTGAAAAACTCTAACGTGTTCTCAGCATGTCCATTTAACGCCCTCTTATAACGCGATAACGCCCTCTTATAAGATTGCCACGTCTTTTGCGTCGAGGTTATTCTTAAATAAACTGAAAACTGCTGTAAAGGTGGAAAAAAAAAGAAACATTTATAATATTTGAATAAATATATGATCAGATTTTAATACATTTATGATACCAGTTTTGCTGAAATATAGCTGGTGTATGTATGAAAAGTATTTCTAATAAATTTAAAGATGTCTTTTTAATGCATAGTATTGGTCTGGCATGGCCTGGTGGTTAGGGTGCTCGACTACCCTTCACCAAAACATGCTCATCCTTTCAGCCGTAGGGTCGTTATAATGTAAGTTTTCATTGATAAAAGAGTAGCCCAAGAATTGCCGGTTCTCTCTAGTCTATCGCTGCTAAATTAGGGACGGCTAGTGTAAATAGCCTTCGTGTAACTTTGTGCGAAATTCGAAACAAACAAAGCATGGGATTAGTTAGGATATATAATTACAATACTTTGAATAACTACTGGTTATATAATACTGAAATATATTATAATCTTTATTAAATTGCTTTAACATTTTTGGTTCTTTTGAGAAAGCATATTGGACAGAAAAGGTGATATCTTAAACATTATAGTTGACACACCTACACAGGGTAGTAAACCAAGACCAGTGTTATTATAGTTGACACAACTACACAGGGTAGTAAACCAAGACCAGTGTTAATATAGTTGACACATCTACACAGCGTAGTAAATCAAGACCAGTGTTATTATAGTTCACACACCTACACAGGGTAGTAAACCAAGACCAGTATTATTATAGTTGACACACCTACACAGGGTAGTAAACCAAGACCAGTGTTATTATAGTTGACACACCTACACAGGGTAGTAAACCAAGACCAGTGTTATTATAGTTGACACACCTACACAGGGTAATAAACTAAGACCAGTGTTATTATAGTTCACACACCTACACAGGGTAGTAAACCAAGACCAGTGTTATTATAGTTGACACACCTACACAGCGTAGTAAATCAAGACCAGTGTTATTATAGTTGAACCTCCTATACAGGGTAGTGAACCAAAGACCAATGCCAATACCGCTGAACAACCTCTATGAGGTAGTAAAACAGAACAAAATCAGTACAGCTGAGCCGTCTGCGATATAAAAGTAGCGAGTTTAGAGGGCGCTGTAAGGGCTATAAAATTACATTTATTAATAGAAAATTAACCTCTTTTATTTTTTTAAACTGTTCTTATCTCATTTTACATCTGCTGTTTTAGCTGAAACGTGATTCTATTTTTCAATACATTTAATTCAGTTACTGGTTAGAAAGTAGAACCCTATCTTTCATCGGGTTTAGAAATTTAAAATAAATGAACTTATGTATATAATAGTCTTAGATGTTACCTGAAGTCTTTTTACGAACTCTATTTGAGTTCTGCATTGAAAAACAACAACGTTGAGGCTGTATAGGTACAGCTTAAAGTAATTAGAATACATTATGTAATAAAATAATTTCTGATAATAAACTTATTTATCGTGAAAAATGAGCAATTACCATATGCTTACTACTTAACAAATTAGATTTAAAAGAATTGTCATACGTGTCTTAACGATAATGCACTTACTTTCAAGAATTAAATTAAAACACTGTTAGAAGTTACAAAAATAACTTCCTAGAAAATGTATCTGCGTAATATTTATTTAATAGAACTTTCTGGATATTAATGTGTGTATATTTTATTAATAACGTTTACTGTAACCTAGCTTCTTTTCCTAACGCTGGTTTTTGTATGGATAAGCTCAAGGCTAGTTTAATGAAAAATTTATAGAACATTAAACTAGTTATGTATATAAATATGTATTCACGATACAAACGCCATATAATATTCTGGAAGGACTTCGTACTGTATGAAGTAATTACAAACTCTGGGTGGTAAAAACAAAAGAAGTTTATGGGTACATACTAATAGGAATAGCATAATTTAAATAATAGATAATTAGTAACTCGTTGGGAGTATATCTGTACTTTTTTTGTCTTTATTTAATAATTAAAACATTGTATTGTTCCCTGTAAAAGATGTAAGTTCCAAAAAAGAGAAAATTATTTACATAAAATATATATGATCAAGATGAAGCTACAGTTTCAATTATTTTCGTTAGAAAGCATGCAGGAATTACTAATAATGCTCACATACTCCTGTTTTGTTATATACAGTATATGTAAAGTTAACGTACTAGCATGTACTAGAAAATGACCTTAAAATATGTTTCTCCGTGCGTTATGATGACTCTTTTAGTTGGTGGAAAAAAACAAAAAAGAAAGAACAACTCGACCCTTACCCAAATATCTCTGTCTTTATTTGTGAAAAAAAAAAGCTTTTTTAATCTGTATGTATGTTATAAAGAGAGTGGGTGACGTCATACATTTACGGTAGGAAGACAACAGATAGCCAGCATCGTAAAAATACAAAACGTACATTTTAAGATTCAGACTATATAAGATCGCCCGTATCACATTGTTTAAACTGATCAGAAAGAAAAAAAATCACTTCTATGTATTTCTAACCTTGGCCTAGTTACGGTATCGGTTCATTATCTACAATCATTCAGATACATACATACATACAAATATATTTATATATACACACACACAAACTCGGTATTCTTTTCTCTTCATTTCTATCAGTTAGTAAATCATCTTAGCTACCTACCTATCCATCATCCTATCTCTCACTCTCTCTCTTATTCTACCTTAGCCAAGATGAAGCCTGTTATCATAGTGATATTTTCACCTTTCGTGACTAGTCGTGACATTATGCTATCATCTATCTTTATGCTCAGCCTAGTTGGAAAGTTATCCCTTTTTTATTTAATAAAGTTAATGGTTCGTTAAGACGTATCATAAACAGCCGTGAGGTCTTAACCATATTTTGTCTTAATTAATTACTGATTAACAACGATGCTCATCTTCTAAAGGATTAGTAGTTTGTCGAAGTACATTATCTCCAGGATTAGTAGTTTTGCGAAGTACATTAGGCTCCAGGA
>NW_013671562.1:36184-50502 GCF_000517525.1 Limulus polyphemus
AAGTACATTAGCTCCAGGATTAGTAGTTTGTCGAAGTACATTAGCTCCAGGATTAGTAGTTTGTCGAAGTACATTAGCTCCAGGATTAGTAGTTTGTCGAAGTACATTAGCTCTAGGATTAGTAGTTTGTCGAAGAACATTAGCTCCAGGATTAGTAGTTTGTCGAAGTACATTAGCTCCAGGATTAGTAGTTTGTCGAAGTACATTAGCTCCAATATCTTACTTTGGACAAACTGGAATGCTTCCTCTGAAGAAATGGTCGAGATTGGTCTTGATTGATAACAGTTAAACATTAATTTGTAGTAATGAAGCAAAGAATCTCTTTGTGTGAGTGTATTACGGGCTGTCTAAATAAGTTAATATGTTTGTATCTCAAATTTTGCTATATTTTCTCCGTTTTATATCTATCCACCTTTTTAAACATGAAATGGTGATCTGAAAACGAGTCTTTTTGACAGAACTATAACAATATTGAGTGTCCCTATAGCGCAGTGGATAGCGCGTTGGATTTCCAATCCCAATGTATCGGGTTCGTTCCTCGGCATGGATGCCATCACCATTGTCTGGTCCTAATTCCAGGATGAGGAAGGAGGAGGGTTGGGCTAGCAACTCCACCCCGTAAAAAATCAACCTTCAAAAAAATTACTGCAACAACAACTTCCGTCGGCGAGGTGTTGTTGGGGCCCTATGTTCCAGTGAGAGTCTACAGGGATTATTATTATAACAATATTGAAAATATATCTTACTGGTCACCATGTAAGTAAGGATGATTTTTTTAAAGTTAAGTTTACTTAAAAGAAAATACCAAGTCTCTAATAGATTTCATGATAATTTAGAGATGGGTACCCCGTTTTCTTGTATTATTCTAAGGTAGATATAGCTACAGAAGATTGTAATTCATGAAGAACTGTGAATGAATGCATTCAACTATGCGTAAATAGAAATGTGTTTCCAATATTGTTTAAGATGAATGAATTTTATGCGATTTTGTGAAACAGGAGTATAAGTTATATTACAGAAGCCTAACTGGAAATTATATTGAACCTTACTGTATTGGAAATAAAATACGGTAGTCTTAATGAATAAGCACTTCATTGTCCTATAACTTAGAAATAAAGAAACAATTAAACAAAGAGAATATTCCTGGACTGCAACAGGAAGGCCTTTACACTGCTTCATACCGTATAAGGAGGTATATATAGAGTTGATCGGATGATAACTGTCTCTGTCCTTTTTCACAGCATGGGAACCAGTCTAACACGATGTCCTGATCGTTTCAGATACGTCTGATGTATTACCAGATTACTATAGAAGTATCTACTCTTCTTTTTTTTTTGTCAACCTTCTTTCTTTTCTGTCTCTCCTTCTTTCGTTTTTTTTTTACCAGTTTCACTTATTTTTTAATACATAAAACTCTTCGCATCACTAAAAGTAAGACCCCCTATTCGCATCACTAAAAGTAAGACCCCCTAGTAGGATTTGTCATGAATGTTGAGTTCTTGAAATATTTATACATAAAAATGTTGGAAGAAGTTATCGTTAGAAAGAATATCGTCAAAACAATTGCTGATGGTTGTACATAAAATAAAGAAGCTACTACCAGCTTGCGTGATCAGTCATTAAAAAAATTAGTAGTCAAAGCTAAGCATACTTTTAAGAAAATACGTTGTAAGCCCTCTATTTATTATACATATATATATATAGAAAACAATCAGGTATATATATATATTGTTTTCTCTCGATTGAGCTTAGATCTGCGTCATAACAAATGGATACAACTCACGAGTGCAAAAGTAGTCAAATTTAGGCCCAGTTTTTCATGAACTTTCATTGCAAGCCCTCTAATGAAAATACGTGTGTCTAATTGTTTTCCTTAGAACCGCGTCAAAATTAATGGATACAAATCAAGAGTGCAGAACTAGTTTGTAATTCCGTAAGGAAACTTTCGAGGTATTTCGTTTAGAATAACCATAAGGTATATTAATAAAAGTTACTTTTTGATTTTCAAAATGTATTAACAAAATCATAAACGTAACTAAATAAATAAAGTAAAATGTTTATATTTAAACTTAATAGCATAGAATATTAATACTTACACAGAGACATAGCAAGTCAGAAACAAATGTAAATACATAATTGGGTTTTTTCATTGAGAAAAAGTTAAGTCCTTGAACTAGACTGTATTTATATTTTGGTAAGTACTTAAGTCTCATTATGCAACAGGCTTGAAGTCTTGTTGAATATGTTATTTTCCTCAGATGTCTAAGAGAGTCACTGCTATTTCATCGACTTAAGTCACTTCACACCGTAACAGTTGTTGTCAAGCGATTTATTAATATGAATAGCGTCTCAATCACTACTATGTCGTAGTACCCCAGCCGGCATGAAGAGCCCTGGTATTGGACCAAAGCATCATCGGTATGGAATATAACAGATGTGTTGGAGTTGACACACCATTGTACAATCGTTTCTTACTTTCAGAAGTTATTTTTAATAAATAATATATTATCAATCTTGAAGTAGGCTTAATTAGGCCTACTTTAAACTTGCTAATTTATATGTCATTTTCTTTTAGTTTTCAAAATTGACTTAAGGTAGTCAAAAATCTAACTTGATACACAACACAAAACAAACATTTAAATTAATATATATATATATATATTACTGTTTTCGTTTAGCTCGTACGGAGGAACGGACATAAGCGAACACTTTACTTTTCGGAAAAAAGAGCACTATTTCATTTCATTTCTATTTTTAGAGTTTGCTATTTCTTGCATTAACAGTTAAGACTTAGACATCGTGTTCTAGAGAAAGTTGTTAAAACACAATAATGTGAACAAGAAGCTGTTCCAATAATGTTATCATGAGAAACGATGGATATAAAACATCAAACATTTAATAATCCTCGATCTTGGAATGATCTTGAAGGTGAAGAAGACGTTGAAGACTGCACAGTGAATCCAAGTGCCAAATAATACCAACAAACACACGATATGTCATCGAAACATGTAAAGACAGGTAGATGTAATCCAAGCTTACCATTGTTGACTTATAAGACTACCAACAGATAGACTCGATGTTCTCCAATACTGGAAGG
This sequence comes from Limulus polyphemus, assembly GCF_000517525.1. Lineage (NCBI taxonomy): Eukaryota > Metazoa > Arthropoda > Merostomata > Xiphosura > Limulidae > Limulus > Limulus polyphemus. The sequence continues at coordinate 39,282 of NW_013671562.1, forward strand.
TAATACTAACGAAGGCCCTCTAAAAAATAAACGATGTTTAAAAAAATAAAATTATGTATGAACTTTTCATTAATGTAGAACAATGTTGAAGTTAAAGATTATCGTCTTAATTTCTTAGTAAATTTTGGAGACGTTCGTTTAATTTCGAAGTGTGTTTATTTGAAAAGTAATATGGTTATTAAACTTTCCAAACGTATAATCTAAAAGTATAACACTAAATTGTTGAACCTCTTCAGAAATATTATAAAACAAGAATGAAACTACATATCTGAATCAGAAATTGAACTTTATAATTTAACGAAGCGGGTAAAATCCATGTACAGGTTTTGGTCTTACTTGGAAAACAAAAGTTGGGCTTCTAGTGAAAAGGATTACTTTGAACATAAAGAAAAATTACGAAATAAATTTGATACCTTATCTAAGTTACATATCATTTTGGAGAATACAGAACACAAATAGAGGTAATAACCACATAAATCTGTCTCCAAAAATAATACATTTGTTAAATCATCAAGTAACTGAGGGCCAGTTAAACGTATTAACCAAAAGATTAAACTTTTCTATAAAGAAACTTGTTTCTAATATCACATAGAATTTAATCCAACTTAAATAAACTTCCTCTCTCATCTAAGACTAAAAACAAAATCCATCTGGATTCAAGACTCTTCATCAGCATTTACACTAATGGTAAATACAATCTCACAAAAAGAGAAATGCTAGAACTTAAGGCACTTGGATATAAAAAAAAATCGTTGTCAGAACCAAAGCTGACAAAGGTAACCAAATTATCATCGTCTATAAAAGCCAGTATAACGAAAGGATTAACAATCTGTTAACAGATATTTTATTGAATAAAAATCACACTAATACTTATCATAAAAGTTAGGAATACTTTGAAACGCAAGTAGATGGAAATTACTTATTTACAAAACAAATAAGTTCAAGGGTATTTAAAAGAATTAAACGGTTTTCGTAAACAGAATACAATTTGAGAGTAACAATCGGGATGAACTTGTTACTACTTATTACTACCCTACGAGACAAGAAGAAGCAACATAGACTAAAAGCGGTCTAATAACTGATCCTGGAAACCAAATCGACAATGTGTAATTTATAATCCAAATGATTACAACGAGATATCTAAATTATCACCATTTACTTTTGTTCCACCACGTTTATATGCGGTATTTTTAAAATATGATACATCAAGAAAATATGCATTATCGCCCGGTTGTTTCTGGTATCAGTTTTTCACCACATCTTGTTACGAAATTCATAGCTGATAAATTTTCTTTCTTATCCTCACAACATAAACGATTCAACACATTTTGTTGATTAAATCAAGTTTTCCATAATGACGTTATGGTTTCATTAGACATTGCGTCTTTATTTCCTTCAGTCATATGAAAGAAGTCATTAACCGTTTTGAAGACAGGTTAATTCAGAATTACATTTCCCCACCGAAATGAAAAATATCATAAACTTGACGTAAAATTGTATTGTGCCCCCCCTTTTTCCAAGCAAATAACAAATTATATTCTGTAAGTCAAGGATTACCTATGGGATCTCCCCCCCTCTTACCCTACTTTGCGATATTTTCTTGGACAATTTTGAAACTGCTCTACTTTTCTAAATGTCACTGAAACCAAAAATCGTCCAAAATATATTGACGATATGTTTGGTATGGAGTCACGGCAACATTAAATTAAAGGAATTTTTACACCAGTTAAACAATTCACGTGATAACATCAAATTTACATTTGAAAATGAAAAAAATAACCATTTGACCTTTTAAGATGTTTTTTTTTTAACTAGAAACTCTGATTTTTCCTTCAAAACGTCAATTTTTCGGAAGCGTTTTGCAGTCCCGTACCCCAATATATAGATTTTTGTCACCCCCTTTTTCTCAGAAAGTGGGTGTGTTCTATATTCTAACTTACAGAGCACTTCGTATTCCGTCCAACGATGTTGACCTTTTTCAACAGACTTAAACATGCAGCCATAGACAGAGGATACGACCCAATAATCGCTGATAAACTTTGCTTGTTTGAAGTTATGCGAAAAGCTGCACAATGAGCTATCTATGTTCTATCCACCACAGGTATCGAAACCCTGTTTCTAGCGTCGTAAGTTCTCAGACATACCGCCGTGCCACTGGGGGGTGCCGTTGATAAAGCTCTTAACAAGATATCTCGTAAAATAAAGTTGTCTAACCTCACGAAGCTTTCACCTATTTATATAAAAAAGAAAGATAAAGTTATCTCAACCAAGTTGGAAAAACTCTTCTCTAGATATATGTATCTCTCAACAAAACTTGTGATGTTTTCCTTCAATAGAAGATAACTTAAAACCTTTGGACAAAAACAGAATTGATAAAATAAAATATGAATGCAACAGTGTCTATACAATTCGTAAATTATATTGTTGTTTGGATAAACGAAACATGTAAAAAAACAAAAGTTTCATTTGATCATGTATAGCAGAACATGTCTTTAATTATAACCACTGTATCCTATGGGATGAGAGCGAATTAGTTTGTCTCATGACTAATTACACTGAACTGAATCTAAAAGAGTTCATGGAAATAATTAAATACATATATATATTCAATAAAGTTTGTTTTTGTTGTGAGGCACAAATCTAAGCAATGGGCTATCTGTGCTACGCCCACCACAGGTATCGAAACCCGATTTATAGCATTATAAGCTTTCAGACTTATCTCTGTGCCACTGAGGGCCTTTAAATAAAGACGAAGGTCATGAAACTTAAGTCCTCCAGCTGTACTTCAATAAACATTATTATTAACAATATATTCTGTGTGCTTTTCGTAACTATATTGATATGTATAGTGTGTATGTATACATATCTATATATACATGTATGTTATTGTTTCATTTACATAAAACGGGATTTTATAAATGAAATGCACTGTGTATTATAAGAACGAGTTTTTTAAATACCATGTATGTACTGTAGTCTCGTCTGGGGTCATTCTTCCTGATGATGACCCAATGAAATGTATTAGTTTTATTAATTACATTCCACAATATATATGAGTAAACCAATGAGATGTATACATATTCTATTTTTAAAAGGTTAAGCACAAAATATGCGATATTATGAATTAAATCTATAAAAGATACGTGCATACAATATTTCCAAGGTTTAAATGGAAAAATTTCGAATTAAAAGTTAAACAGGAAGATTTGCACTATTTTTAAAAGGTTAAGGAAGAAGAAAAATGCAAATAATTTTGTAAATTTAGAAAATTTTCGATTTTCGAAACATATTTAGAATATATGTGTATTTTTAAATATATAATAAATGATCGATTTTCAAAAACTAGTTTTAAAATAAACAATAAACAACCTACCAACGAGTGAATATATAAACAACCGAGAATGCAAATCGACCATTTTTATTACGTCATATGCAAATAGCATCGACGAGTTAATACAGGTATATCTCTCTCCTGAGACCAGGTCGCTTGCAATACTGTTGTCCACAGTGTATAGGATGATAATACAGTTTTATCCATGTCGGACAACTTTCGTTTGTACGCGGTCCAGAGACCCAAAGTCAAAAGAACGGAGCCTTTGTTCTCTGAGGAGAAGTGTCGAGAATGGCCCATGTCTAACGACCGCTACTGTTGTAGTTCAGGTGATCATCATAACATGGTCTATAATAGCCGTGTAGTTAGACGGAATTACTCCTTTGCTATATGCTAAATCGTTCACGGACGCTACCACATTCTCCTGCCTTTTGAGACACTGTCATTTTTTCCGACAATTCTAGATGTTTTGAACAGTACTCGGACATTCACCGCACCCTGGTTTCGCGACCTTTCTCCCGGAAACTTCCGTTGAACAGTCAACACGCCACGACAAAATACGGCGGTGTTTCCGTCATGGTGGGAATGGTCAGAGCTGGTGATATGCGAAGACACTGACACTGCTGCTCGATACTTCACAAATCTCGAAAAGGGCTTTCTACCTGTCTACGCCAATGACCAGATTACTTGACAAAGAAGTGTTTTCATGCAAGAGGGAGCTCCCACTCATTCAGTCCGAGTCACTAAATGACAGCTTGAAGGTTAGCTCATTGCCTATCTCCCATAGCCAGTATTTGGCATACATGACGATTCCCTGCGAAAGCGTTCCAAACAACTAACTTCTAGGGACAGTCTTATAAAGGTGGAATGCAATCCCACAGATCCTGGTCTTTTAATAACACGACACGTTACCGTGTTTCTGCTATCCACTAGCCCCCAGTGGCACAGCGGTATGTCTGCGGACTTACAACGCTAGAATCCGGGTTTCGATACCCGTTGTGGGCAGAGCACAGATAGCCCATTGTGTAGCTAATTAACACTAATGATGATCTTGTCCCTTTTGTTTAATGTCTATTTACTGATTCGTATGGTGTATGCATAAAATAAAATTATATGTAAAAATTTATATTAAAAAAAACTGAACAGAAAGTTATGAAATTATTATAATGTATAAAAAAGACAAAATGACCGAATACTATCGTACTCAAAGGTTAAGTAAACAAATTTAAAACGCTGGTATTAAAATAATTAAAAGAAAACCAAGTCAACATTGTTTTCCAGAGGTTTTATGAAAGAAATATAAAAACGTATTTAAGATTTGGAAATAAAAAGACAAATACTGCCGATGAAAGTTAAGTATAATGTTTTTTAAAGTGAAAATATATATATATAAATAAACTCACAGAAAACAAGGAAAGGGTTTGAAATATCAAACAAGAATTCGTGAAGCCAACAAGGTAAAAAAATTAAAACATACAAACAAATTTAAGGTTAACATATTAAACAAAAATATGAAAACTAACATTAAATTTACAACAATACTTGTAGCAAACAACCAGTGTTTGTGTCTTCTGTAAGTTATGCTATATTCCTTCCGGTATTGGTTAAAATGATCAATACATCTAGTTTTTATTATTATACATTTCTTTTATAAATTATTTTTCATTATTCGCTTACTATATTGATTTAGGGCTAACATAAAATCTCGTAAACTGACCGAACTTTGTGAGATATAATTGGGTTTAGGCCGAAATTATTGTTACCAGAAAGGATACTGAACTGATGAAACAACGTTTTCTAATCTTTATAAGTAAGAACAGTATATCCAATAAGCTATATTAAGTACCGAGTTGATTTTTGTATTTCTGATCAACGTAGGTAGGTTGGGTTAATATTAAGGAAATAAACTATTCATCTTAAAAGTTATAATCTTCTAAGTAAACACTTATCTCAAGCAGTATAAAAATTAAACACAACATTAATATTAAGAGATTAAAGAGTTTTTCGTTTTAGCGCAAAGCTTCACAGTTGGTCATTTGCTATGCTGTCACCATGTGGATCGAATCCCGAATTTTAGCGATATAAACTTACAAACTTACCGCTGAGCTATCGGGGAGACAGTTTAAAGAGGAAAATATATAAACCAGCATCAGTTTAAATGTATCAAGGCTCAAACAAACACTGATATCCTGAATTTAAAGAAGATACTTTATGAGCCGTAAACGAAATGAATAAACACTCAAGCAGTATTGGTATCAACAGATTAGAAAAAAAATACAATAAAATAATATTATATGAATAAAGGCCCAAATTATGATATCTTGAGACTAGATGGATTGAATTCAAATTCGATGACGAGGAACCAACTTTGAGACTAATAATGCCGTCTCCAAGCATTATTAGATAGGTTGTATATAGATTTAACGTTAAATCAATAAAAGTGTAAATAATATTGATCTCAAGAAATTTATAAAAAACAATATACACAAATCAGTATTGGTCTTAAGATGATAAAAGTTCAAATAACACTGATACCATTAACACAAAAGAAATCAGTATTGGTCTTAAGATGATAAAAGTTCAAATAACACTGATACCATTAACACACAAGAAATCAGTATTGGTCTTAAGATGATAAAAGTTCAAATAACACTGATACCATTAACACACAATAAATCAGTATTGGTCTTAAGATGATAAAAGTTCAAATAACACTGATACCATTAACACACAAGAAATCAGTATTGGTCTTAAGATGATAAAAGTTCAAATAACACTGATACCATTAACACACAAGAGAAGATATAGAAAGTTCAAAGAAAAAGAAGTAAAGTTAACGTGTTTAAAATTCACTTAAATGATTTTATGGCCTATGATAAATTAAGTTAAAGGTGAAACTAGTTTCGCCAATTTTTGGAAAAACAAGGCTGCTACAGGCGTAGCAACCTTGTAGTTGAAATGGTAACATATAAATTAGAAGATGTAACATCCTCGGAAGGACATTTTGGAGGTTTTTTCACACAGTAAAAATTACAATTTAATGAAAAATTCAGTCGGTGACTTTTTGTAAAACATCCATGAAAAACATGATGCTATAACAACAAACAATGTACTACGTACTAACGAAATTTATGCTTAAAAATTTAATTTTTGCCTTTTCTACGTTTTCTATTTCAAGACCGTTGAAAAAGTTATTTGATAACCAGAAAATTAAATATAAAAAACACATCTATGATGTAAAAAGTCAAACTAAGAATGTGTTCTGAGTACTTGAAATAAGTCAGCAAAGTTTACCGAACACCGTAATCGAAACATAATGAGAGAAAAATAAACTATATTTAAGATTTGTCAAGAACAATGAAACTATAATCAACCATTGACCGGCGACTGACCCTATAGAACGTCTGACATATGGCAATAAACGCCAGACCACCGTTCTTTGAGAACTCACTAACATCGACTTAAACTTCACATAACATCAAAATCATATAAAGATGCGGGACGAGGGAAAGATCTGGGGTGTAAAATAAATCTTCACGATTATGAGTTTTGTCAGTAGAACCAGACAAACTTTGAGAACTTTGAGAACTCACTAACATCGACTTAAACTTCACATAACATAGTAACATCAAAATCATATAAAGATGCGGGACGAGGGAAAGATCTGGAGTGTAAAATAAAGATACTTTCTTCACGATTATGAGTTTTGTCAGTAGAACCAGACAAACTTATCGAAACAATACCACAGAGATTAAAGTGTACTGATAGTTCGTTAGTTTAAAATTGTCATAGACAATAACATTATATTATCGTAGAAGCTAGTAATATCTCTTTTTATATTTTATCTAAAGGCACAGCTTGAGAAAAGTTTGATCCTCACTAACTTTTTAATTATCTGTGTATTTTGTTTGTACTTACTCTTGTCATCCTAGCGTTGCTAGGTGATCTTTCCACTCCGATGGGTGAAAGATGAGCTTAACTGGAAAAATTTTGTATGTATTTATATCTCAATACACGATCAACGTTACCCAGTTATTTCTGGGAGATTTTGTACTTATTTCAAGCCAGTTATTTATTATATTTCTCTCCTGTAATTATATTTCCTTACACAAACATAAAACACTATTAATTATTAAGACACGATAAATTAATGTAATTTTTTTCTTCAATGATAGATTTAGTTCTGATGCTTAGTTTTGTTGTTATCTGCGTCGTCTATGCGGTTATATGTATTGTCATTAGAAAGCGGTACAACTGACAACTGAGTAGTAATATGTTACGTATTTGTTCACATTTGTTAATCCGTTTCGGAACAATAACGAGAACTATATGAGTTTTCACTAATATAACGAGGTCCATGATGAAGTTACCCTAACAAGCTAGTAGTTTGAGTCTCTCAGTGGTGCGGGAAGTGGCTTACATTCACATTCTTCGTAGTGAAAGGTCATTTCTAAAGGCACATAAAGTCTATTGCGTCATCGACCTGGTCAGGCTGATTATAATTGATATGATTCAAAACTGTACTTCTTCTCATTCGTTAAAAGTTATTGAAACGAACTGGTTGTCCGTTTGAAGATAAATAACACCTAAGTGCTAAATCAATGTGGAAAAGCAAGATCCTCAAACACTCGGTTTGAAAATAGGAAGTGTATGTGTGTGTATGTATAAATAAAACCCACATCAAATAGAAATAAGGTAATTTAAGGTTGTGCAGTTTTCAATCTCCACCATCAAACTCATGGCACAACACTACAAATCAGTGGTTTCCAACCTCTTTTATGCCCCAGTCAGACCTTTGAGCCAAAGGCGTGCCCCTGAGGCAAATAGCATGCTAAAAACAACAGTTTCAGAGTGGCTTATATTAACAAACAGGTAAATCAACGTAAGCAATTTATAAGAGAGTTAACAGTATGTGAAAGTTGAGTGCTGGCTAGTGACATACGCTGGTAACTCACCGAGACTACTCTCCATTTTGAGTCGTGGGGGGTTCATTTACTTTTTAATAATTTTTCATAGGTGCTAACGTATTCCCAGAGAATCGCGAACAACAGGTTAAGCACATCTGCTATAGATTTTTGAGATACTCTATTTATATCAAAGTTGAGTTTCTATCTGTTTGCTAGAGGTGTGTATGTATGATACATAACCTACAACAGTTAAAAATGTAAGCTCATTTCTACAGGTACATCTGTTTAAAGGTTTTTATTTATCATACGTATAGTGTAGCCCACAATTAGAATAAATTAGGTTTTCCTGAACTTTAAGAAAAAAAAATCATATCATGAACATCAGGGTCTCTGGTGTTAGGGTGTGAAAAGTGAAAACGTAATTTTTGAGTTTTAAACTTTCTACTGTTTTCTATTCAATTTTGACTGAACAAGGTCGATCTTTTGAAGCTTCAAGTTAAGACTAATATAATGTACTTTATAATTATATTTTCTATTTATTTTCAATTACTTTTTGATATCGTCATGTAAAAAAAAGAACCCATAAGTGAAAACAAAAGAGAATATGTTAAAACTCGTCAACCAAACTAAATTTGCCTTAACCAGTGCCGACAAGGTCTTTAAAACTCGTCAACCAAACTAAATTTGCCTTAACCAGTGCCGACAAGGATTGTTTGTTTGTAATTAAGCACAAAGCTACACAATGGGCTATCTGTGCTCTGCCCACCACGAGGATCGGAACCCGGATTCTAGCGTTGTAAGTTCGCAGACATACCGCTGTGCCACTGGGGGGGGGAATTGATTACTAGGCAAGCTGGGATACGACAAACACACGGTCTAGGGGTAAATTATAATTATTATTAATTTCATTTAAATCATTTATGATTCAGCTTTTTAGGTAATATTCAATAACACAGCATTATTCATTTTAGTTCAACACTATTTCACATTATTTGAATTTAACTTTATCATCAAACATTGTATAGATCACAAACGAATTTGTGCAAATAGCGAGAATTGCTTTTGATCAAATAGGCTTAATGTAAAATGAGTTCAATTGTTGGTGCAACAAACCACGTTTCTCCTCTCGTCCTTGTCCCATGGTGGCACAGCGGTATGGCTGCGGACTTACAACGCTAGAAACCGGGTTTAGATACCCGTGATGGGCAGAGCACAGATAGTCCTTTGTGTAGCTTTGTGCTTAACTACAAACAAACAAATCTTTCGTCCTGTTTTTCCACATCACTTACCAAAACTAAACTGATAACTTACTCATGATCTGAAAACTAAACAAAGAGACAAACTACATCTATGGATAGCCAATCATATAAAAATATATTGAGATTTATATAACATATTGGCTCTTATGAAATAGATAACGATGATATAAGAGCTATATTTACGGTCTTAATTATTTTGTCCTGTGCTACGTTGCACAAAACATTTGAGCTTTTGATTGTGATAGCTTACAAGCTTGACTTAGCATTACGCCAATACAAATACAAGTGATAGCTTACAAGCTTGACGTAGCATTGCGCCAATACAAATACAAGTGATAGCTTACAAGCTTGACGTGGCATTACGGCAATACAAATACAAGTGATAGCTTACAAGCTTGACGTAGCATTACGCCAATACAAATACAAGTGATAGCTTACAAGCTTGACGTGGCATTACGCCAATACAAATACAAGTGATAGCTTACAAGCTTGACTTAGCATTACGCCAATACGAATACAAGTGATAGCTTACAAGCTTGACGTGGCATTACGCCAATACAAATACAAGTGATAGCTTACAAGCTTGAATATGAATTATATAAAATATAATACAATTATTCTTTGCATTGGTTATAAATACATATATATTATTTTAACATAACTTCTAATTCATGTTCATGTTTTGAATATTTCTCAAGAATGATGTATAGATATTTCTGCAACTTACAAGAGGCGCACCTGTGTGGCAATTACCTTCCGGCGCCTCACCCTTCGTGACGCCTCCGGGTAATTTAAGAAAGATACGGCGCTCAGGTGTGGCTGAACCCCGCGTGCCAGCCAGGACTGGAGAGGGAGAGAGGGTTAGCTGTGCCCCGCGGCTACAAACGGGTTCTAAGTTCCTTCCATGGGTGTAGGGGAGAAGATTAATCACAGTCGACTGTTGTTGAAGCCAGTGATGGGCAATGTAAAAAAAATGAAGTAAAAAAAAATAACTTGAAGCCCCCATCTCCATCGACCGTCCCATGTCTCAGTTTGTGATAACGGACGGAGCGGGCTTAAATATTGTCTTTTTTTTTTCTGGGTTACATTTGAATGAATTTTCTTTTCGAGCCCACTTCACTTGTCTTAAGCTTAAATAGACTTACCAAGAATAAGGGATGAGACCACTTACTAACGTAAATAAGCCTCAAACCAACTACCTACTGGCATTGTTCTTGATATCATTGTGTATATTCGGGTCTTTCTTCTAACTACCCGAGAGGTCCATGGTGTGTTTATTAGGCTACAGGGCAAAAATATGAAACCGAATTTTTAGCAAACGTATTGCTCGCAATGCTAATGTTATATAAACATATTTTTACTGACAGAGTGTTTCTAGCGGGTACAGACCAATATTTTATTATAACTGATTTATAAAAATTATAACGCTATACTTGCAAAACGTAAGTATATAAACTAGTAATGTCAGATGAATACTGACGAATTGTTCTTCTAAATTTTTCGTTTTAATTATTTAAACTTTTGTCATAATATTTCTTTTATTGAAGTATCTAAATTGGACAAAAGCCTAACAGGAATAAAATAACTGTAAAAAGTTTTCATTTGATTTATGAAATGCATCTATTTTCCAGCATCCACAAGGATCAAAATTAGGAAGAATTTTCAGATAGTCCTATTGAATGTCTTTATTTTCCAACATCCACAAAGACCAAAATTAGGAAGAA